>NW_024031841.1:0-13649 GCF_002237135.1 Teleopsis dalmanni | reverse complement strand
AAATTTCTATGTGCCTATAATGGGTTCAAGTTTTGATAAAAACACAAAACAAAAATTGCAAATAAAAACAAATTCCAGGAACAACAACAACAACAAATTATAATCCGAATTACGGCATCCAAATCAATTTTATTTAATAAAGTTAAAACAGAAGTAAGGAAATGGAATAAAATTTAAAATTAAAAAAATAAAAATCAGACTCTCTCACAAAAAATAAAAGTCTTTGTTTGTTAATTTGTTTAGATAATCTCTGAAAATAAAAATTTAACCTCTTAAACAAAAATAACTGATTCAAATAAGATAATCAAAAGCCTATACATGCTATTACATCTTGATTAACACCCTAGATAAATTTACGATAATCGAGCGTGATTATCCACCGAAATACGTGAGCTTGCGTTTAATTTTACTATCTCTGCATTGTTCGTTAGTGATTGACTGAACACAAATTGTACATACTGACATATCGCTGAATATTTTTATCTGGTAACACTAAAAGGAACTAATTTTATGAATTTTGGAATATTTTTTTAAATATATTCATAAATAATAGGGGTATTCACTGTCTTGCAGAGTCATTGCAAGGTGCATGAAATGCAAGAATTTTCTTCTTCATTCCATTGCGTTCCCAGGAAAACATTGAGCCATAAATGTCCCGAGGCCGCCTACCACCTTAACGTGATGGGGAGGCTCGTTAGTTACGTGGAATCTTCGAGCGATATCGGCGGTAACATGCTACTGGTAGGACCTACCTTGTCGGTAAGGTCGAATAAGGAGTAATAAAGCAAAGCCCAGTCCATAACGTAGCGTCGGTACTCATAATGAGCGGCTGAAGAAGGCGTCTGTTCTCCAGGTTAGGACCGACCTATTTATAAGTGTCCTGTCACTACGTGGAAAACTTACAGGACTGACATTGCGCTTGTACATTGTGACCGAAAGGTTTTCGGAAGTTCTCATTTAAAATTCGCGCGCTGTATATTTTTCGATATTTTAAGTTTATGTAGTTTGCGGCACTGTCCTTCCTTTACTATGGCAAAATGGGGCGATTGTCATACAGTTCGTTACGGCAGCTGTTGAAACCAGTTCCCCTCAGTAGTGCGTTGCGAAAAAACAATGGAAAAAAATATTGAACAAAGAGTTTGCATCAAATTTTGTGTTTCGAACGAAATTTCGTGTGCAGAATCGTTGCGAATGCTACAAAAGGCTTATGGGTAATCAGTTTTATCGAAAACTCAAGTTTATGAGTGGTACAAAGCCTTTCAGGACGGTCGTACGACCGTCGAAGACATGCCGCGTTCTGGACGACCTTCGGCCTCTACCACCGACGAAAACATTGAAAAGGCAAAGGAAATCGTGTTCCAAAATCCTCATGTGAGTGTTAGAGAGATAGCACGAGAGCTAGGCATCGGTCGTGAGAGCTATCCGCCGTAAACGGCCTCAATTGTGGAAGGATAATTCATGGATTTTTCATGACGATAATGCTCCCTCGCACCGAGCCAACATTATCAACGATTTTAAGGCCAAACATTCAATAAATACCATCAAACAGCCACCGTATTCACCTGATCTTGCACCGTGTGACTTTTTCCTGTTTCCCAAACTCAAATTACCACTCAGAGGAACGCGTTTTGAATCCATAGAAGACGAAAAACAGAATTCGCAGAGGGAACTCAAAGCCATACCGGAAAGCGCCAATAAAAAATGTTTTGATTGATTGGAAGAACGTGCATTTGTGTATCGCTTCTAATGGAGCATATTTTGAAGGAGATAAAATAAATATTGATGAAGATTAAGAATTTTGCGTTTGTACATTGTGACCGGAAACTTTTCGGTCACAATGTAACCCATCGTAAGGGCGTCGCTCCCTTCTTTAACTATTTTCTGAAAATAAATAGTTAAACATGAGTCTAATCACAGTCTCCAAGTGGTGCCCGTACATATACGGCGAATCCACCTGCTTGGCAATACACAGAACGGATTTGGCGTTTAAACAGAATCGCTTCGTTAGGTACAAATGTAACCACAAAGAAATAAAAAATCAAATGCAAGAATGCTATACTAAAATAGCAAGAGTGTGAAAGCTCCTTTGTTGCAGAATTGCAACATCAAAATTAAAACGCTGTTTTTACAGCTTACCACATCCACATGAGAAGCAATAGATATCAAAATAGCTTTTTTATTCCTTTTTTATTTTGTTGCAAGCATATGGGTTGAGGTAAAGCAAGATTGCAAGCAAGAAGTTTTGTGTGTAGGTATATTTAATTGTTTTCCATTGCCAGCTCGCGCAATCTGGGTATTTCGTGCACCTTGCAAACTCTTGGCAACTCAAGACAGAGTGAATACCCCAAATGATTTCAAATAATCAAAAGTTAAGGAAAATTGCCGTTTGCCTTCGTATAATACATATTAGTAACAACTAATATACATAAATATATAAATAACTATATGTAAAATATAAATAGAGGTATTCACTCTCAATTGTAAACTGATTGCAAACGAAATGCGAGAATGCTATACCAAAACTGCAAGAGTGCGAGAAGAGCTCTGTTGTAGAATTGATGGACGAATTAAATGAAGACCTTTTGTTTAATTTAGTAAACCATCGCGGAAATTACTAACTAGTTCAAAAATCTATTGAATGGAGATCACCAATTCTTCCAGAATTCGATGACGGGCGCTTTCGTCATTTGATTTAATAACACCCGCTCGATCTTCAACTTACTATTGTTTTATATCGTTTTAGATGATCACGTGAAAATGCGATTATACGTAACGTGTCTAGATTGTTTGGTGTTTGAGGTGGGGAATCAATTTATAAGATTACCCGGAGTCTTTAGCTAAATATTGTAACTACGAACCAAATTCATAACGTGGCCAGATGCACCTGAAAGACAAGATATAGCAGAGAAAACTTATACTGATATTGAATTGGATATTTTGATGGCACTAAATTAAAGTTTTTCCAAGTAAGAGTTTTATATAGAATTATTTATTATTTCATTATTATTATTTATTATTTCATTTCTTCGGATAATATTAAGTTAATGTCGTCTAGCGTAAGGGTCCCTAGATTCATCTTCTTTCTTCTGATGAAGATGCCACGTTTGTTTTGTTTAGATTAATGAAGAATCCTTTCTCCCGACACCAATCTGAAATGATGTCAAAAGCCATTTGTATCCGACCGGTTATACTTGAGTCAAACTTGCCTCCAACCATTATAACCAGATAATTCGCAAAGCCCTGAATTTTGTATCCGAGGTCATCAAGAGTCTGTAAAAGTTCGTCAATAACCAATAGCCATACGAATAGCAATACAACCTTCTTAGATTGACTTAACAATTATTGTCTTTGTCCTATTTTAGAGATTTTCGTCTTATTTCTCAGCATATTAGGAATCTGTGCTATGATCAGTCTATGTATTCCTTTCCTGGCCATCCCTTTCTCAGTTGATCTGAACGTTGCATTTTTAAAATAGAACTATTTTTTTTCTCTGTCTACAGCTTTTTCGATTTTACTCGTTAGACTACATATAGCAGTCTCAGTCGATATCTAATTCAAAACTTGTCCTAAATATTTTTTGTTGATATCGGTGCTAATATATCAACACCTTTTTGTGGAAGACGCGTTTATATATTGTCGACAGAAACTGATTTAAATGAGCTAAAAGTGACGAAGGCCCTTTTAGTTTTATAAACTGTGAATATTTTACGAGCCAGTGCGAGTTTCCCTAGTCTCAACAAAAATGGCATAGTGTGGAAAATGAATGTTCCCTAACAACAAAAATGGCATAAGTAAAATTAATGGCATGGAAAATGAGTATCCAGCAATAGATATCATGTTTCCTGTAGACTTTCCGTAAAGCTTCCGTTAGTCTTTTACAGTGTAAACAGGCCATTTGAGTGATCTGTGTTTAGATATTTTTCAAGTCTCGCAGCAGCTGAGAGCGTTTCAATCTCCTTGGAATGACTCCTCCATGATTCTCTCTTTGATTTCCCCAATTCCTTATTGTAAGCCGTTAAGTCTCCACTAGACTTGACTTTGTTAAGACGCTGACATAATTTTTTGTATAAACTGTCCTTATTCCACCATAGGACGTTTCTAAAACGCGTCTTTGAGAAAAGCTCATAGCAATTTTCAAAAGCCCCTATAATAATATGTTTAAGTTTATTAACTTCAAGACTTAGATCCTGACAATTAATTATTTTTTCCCTAAGACAATTAATGTTTTGCTCTAAATAGAAGGTATATTGGGAGCAGTTAATCTTCCTAACACTTCTTATTTCGGAATTGTTTCCAATTTCCTATTCTTAATGATTTGATAAGGAGTCTTCATCCAACACCCTCCAATTTAAAATGTTATTAGTTATAAATGCGCTATGTTATCTACTACAGGAACCTCTAAAAAAAGTTCTGATCTACAATTTTGGTTTCTTTTGATCAATTGTTAAATCGTATCATAACATCGAGTTTAACAACAGTGTAGTTTATCATCAACACAAAGAATTGTAGAAATATCGTTTTTAAATTTTTGTTCAAACTAAAGCTTTATCTTTTTATTCATAATGAATCCGTTGTCTTTAATCAACTCCAGCAAATGTCTGATTTGTTAGCTACAAGCAAACTTTGCTTTGAATACTATGTTGATTTGTTTAATAATTACTTGCAATTAAAATGAGTGAGAAAATATTAAAATTAGTCAGTTATTATTGATGTTTATTGAATTATTACTTATTACTTTTAATTTCCAAAGAAAATGAAAATGAATTCAATTGCTTACCATAAATCATAAATTTAATTCTGTTAATACTTAACAATCGTAATAACATAATACTATAATGAAATATTTCCTTCAGACAGAAAGAAGTCCAATTGTTGGCAGTACAGTTCCGAGTTAGGAGTTTTGCCTTAGAATAGCGGTTCATAGAAGTTGATTCCCTACCAATCGCACCAAAGACACAGCAAAATCATCCTAGCCATCAATCCTTACTTGATTACTATTTCAGCTGGGTTGCTGCGATTTGAACACGACCATTTCGCTTCACGTTGACATTATCGTAAGTGATCCACTTTTCATTACTTTATTTATCAGAAAACAATGAATCATGTTATATTAATTTAACCACTATTCGAGTCTGTGATGGGATCGTCATTGTACTTTTTGTTACGAAGGTTTAGTCTTTAATGTTTTGAAGACTAAGTAGCAATAGACTCATCCATCATAAGAACTGAAGCTTTGTCGCACAAAACATAAAAGTAAACTTAAATAGTTTAAAGTGCACACGCTTATTAAAATCATATTATAAAGTCATAAGAATCGGTTATGGCAATTGCGGTTAGCACAATCACAGACAACTTACATATACAAAGAGGTACAAAACTAATATACCACCAAAATAATGGTGCAAAATACCATCAGAGACCGAGTAATCACGAAAACTTAAATTGTAATTGTTACTGATAAAATTATGTTTTATGTAAACATAACATATAAGAATTAGGAAAACTTGATCTATTTAATTAATTTCATGTATAAAGCATATATAATCAATGTTACAAAACTTCTGTTAAATATTCTACTTCCAAACTAATTTACATTTATTCATCTTTAAAATATATTTTATTAGAAGATAGCTTCTAAAATCAAATGTGCTCAAGTGATATCTGAAAAGAACACTAAGAAATTTTGCATTTGCCCAACCTAAATTTAGTTCCCGATTTAATTATTTTACATGCAAGTGTAACAAATTCTAAAGTTTTATGCCCAACCAAAAAAATAAATATCTAAATATTTTTTGAGATAATCTTATCTTAATCCATTGCAACAATACAATTTTCTAATTATGCAATTTTTGAATTTTTCTTTATGTTCTGTTTCATCAAGTTCTTCATATATCCATTTAGGACGGATATCAGTTCTTCATTTGGTGAAAATATTTACTATCGGGGACAAACTTTCATCAACTTTCACAAAATATCATCAGTGGAAACTAGATTTTGAAAATAAAGGCAAAAGTCAATCAATTTAGGAATTTGTCCAATGGATCTACCGAAATGGCTATACATTCAACAATCTCTGTAATTGTTATACTGTATATATACTGTTGAATTTGATTTCCTTTTCAAAAGATTTCGTCATTAGTAACAGTCTTTGAACGTCCAGAAAGGTGTTTTTTCTGCCACCCTTATTTTAGATCATACCTAAAATAAGTCATAAAGCCCAATAATTAGTATTTAATTTCAACAATATATTCAATTTTAAAAATGACAATTAAACCATGTCGAGGTATATTAGTTATTTCTATTTATTACCCTATATCTATTAATAACCCTTTGAGGTCAGTAAATAAAAAATTATTAAAAATACAGTAAATTACAATAAAATTGAAGTCGCACTGATATATTTAGTATTGAATTATTAATTAATTGGAAAAATATTTTCGTGATGATGAATTTATTTTATGGTCGAGTGCAAAATATTTCGACACCCAAAAAATTGGATAAAATTTATAATATAAAAGTAAAAAAACGATTCTGTCCTCTAAATTAAGGCTGCCCACACCAGATGCAATCGGGAACCAAGACAAATCACTAGACAGATTGGAGGGCTGCAGAAATAAATACATATTTCATAATTGTTTTCGACAAAAATAAAAATACGGTTATAATGTTAAATTTAGTGTTATAGATTTATCAATTTTAATTCATTTATTTGGTATACCATAAAAATAAAATAATGTAGTTTTACAAGTACATCGCACAAACATTAGCCCCGGGTCGTGCTTTGGACAGCCCTGCTCTAAATCGTCACTTACTTCAATTAACTTCTTTTCAATGAAAAAAACCAGTTAAATAAAAAATAAATAAGAAGTTTGCTCCAGAATCATTATCAATATAATAACATTTTATAATATATGCACCCATTGTTGAAAATGTTGTGTGATGTAATGATATAAGAAATTCTTTATCAAAATATGTACATATACATATGTAAAACCAAATTGAGTGATTGAGATGAGAAGCAACATCAAGCACAATCCAACATGTTCGTTGGTTTGAAACTCCGGACACTAAACATTTGTGTACAAGTGGACTGCATATACTTTATCACAGTTTGATGAAAGCAGCAGAGCTTGTATTCATCATGATAAAGTTTTTATATCTTGACCGTTGTGCTGGCGGACGAGCGATTCACTCTTTACATCAAAGCTAGTTGTAAACTGATTCAGTTGAGTTCGTTAGGCGTACGCGAATAGACGGCTAAAACGGTTAACTCGCATCAAAATATTTGAACGCGGATGAAAACGGATGTAGTAAAACTAAACAAGAAACGAACGAAAATATTTTCTTCTGAGTAGAAGTAGGAAAAAACCGTTAAAACTGTGTTAACAAGTCTTGCATAAATTTCAAGTTTTGAAACAAAACACTTTGACTGCAGCTGGAACTGAAACTGGAACTGGAACTAAGGCTCTGTGGTTTCGGTTGCTTTTCGTCTCTTCCGAAATTTTTTGCTACTCGCTCTGCTGTGCGCTTCATTGTTTGTCTGCTTGATTGTACTCAATATTACTTTTGTTGCTTCCGCTAAAGTGAAAGTTTTAAGAAAGCGTGGTCCGTTATCATTCAACCAATTTACACCATTGTGGGAATACACATAAGCATTAATTGGATGTGCAGGTACATGTACGGCCTGTTTCTGTGTCTTAATAAATCAGTGGATATTCGTTCTTAAATGCATGTCTTGTTTATTTAACAAAATATGCAAATAATGTAAAGAATTTTTTTGCGGATATTGAAATATTAGACTGCTTTGTACTGAGTTTGTAACGAAAAGTTAAAAAAATTTTTTAAACAAAAAATATTATTATTATTTTCAATTAAAAGAGTGAATATAAAATGAATTGATCACAAGTTAGAAAGATTGGATAAGTGTTTGATAAGTGTCGAATACATCCACTTATTTTTTTTTTTTGGCAAATTTTATTTGTTGAAATTTTCTTTTTATATGATTTTCTTTTAATTTTTATATATAACTCATTACAAAAAACGACTAAGTTAGTAAAAAAAATATTCTCTATAATGATGATAAAATATTTCGCAGCTAATATAAAAATAATTTCTATGCAAAAACAAAGCAAGTTTTTTGCTTAAGTCTTTCATTTACAGTAAGCGAGCGATTTGTTATTATGTCTAAGTTGAGTTAAGTTGAGTTAAGTTTGAAAAAGAAAACAGGCTGCCTTCGATGCGAAGTTTCAGTCACTTCTTGCATACTGACATAGCGGTAAATCTGATAAGTGCTCAACAGAAATCGTAACGTTCAGCGAGTATAAGTGTAAAAGTTTAAAAACTTGAAAACAAAACATTTCGATTAAGATTTTTGCATTGCAGTCGTAGTCATAGTTATATTTTATGACGACAACGTTATTTTAATGACAATAATTGTTTATACTTGAAACTGAGCCATTGCAATCACAAAGTAACTTAACAAAAATAAGTAGAACGAAAAATATAATATATTAGTCGTACCGCAGTTCACAAAAATGTTGAATTGGGTTACGCTTAACTCACTGCAGCCGCTAATGGCCGCATACAAAACGTCGGCGTACCGTTTTTCAAGAACGTCAATAACCAATTGTGCGCTAACAACGTTAGCGATAGTCATTTTAGCAACGCAAACGCATGGATTTAGACCAATTCGATCGAATAATGACGGTAAGTACGAATTGAATTCAATTGAATTGAATTGTAATGAAAGAATAAACTATTTAGAATGATTTGGAAATTATACCAAAGAAAGTAAAACACAAAAATATCACACAATATCACACAATGTCACACAAATAAAGTTATAAATATGGAGCATATTAGAAGAAAGTATGTACATTTTTCTAGTAGCCAGAGTAGTAGTAAATAAACAATAGCCATTTATCGCAATTTTCAGCAAAAATGTCCTCATTGTATGGTCAAACAATACAAACGAACAACCGAACAAACGAACGATCGCAAGCAGTAGCGAGTTGATCGTTGATCGTTGATCGCCGTGAAAAGTAAGCGCGTATTTATGTCCATAACTAAGCACGTTTGCAGAGAAAGCTTCTTTTATTATTCGAATTAACTTTTTCCAAATGCTGTACTATAATAAACATACACATTTTTCACCTTCGAGGTAAAGAAACAAATACAAATTGTTATGTGTTGCAAGAGTACGGGAGGGACGGAGGGACGGAGTGTGTTAAATTCCTAATTTATTTTGTTTGTATTTCTTTGTTAATATCTTATAAATTTTTTCGTACACAGTTCGTATGTGCAAATGTTCGCTAACTTAACCTTACTCAATTTCCAAATAACTATCTCTCTTTCACATCAGCAGCAACAACAACTATTAAATGCTAACTTAAATGTCTAAATTTCTAATAATTCATCGAAACTGTTGCTACTGTTGGCAGTAGCAAGTTTATTCGTTGTTGTGCAGAGCTCAAAAAATAAAAAGTTGCTCAAAAATTCTATCTATTCTATCTATTTATCAAATTAAAGTGTGCATGAAATGAATATAGATATTTGGGGCAATATGTTCTATTGGAATATAATTGCTTTACATTTTATTATATTAAGAAGACTGTTAGGGCACACTAACTAAATGAATAAACCGGAAAGTTTAACAGATTGCTTTAACAATAGCAACATATACTAGTATATTTCAATCCAAAATTGCAAAGTGTGAATGGACATTGAGTCAAGGAATGACTAAAGAGAATTGCATTCTGACTAGAAATGAGTAATAATGGGTAGTTGTAGAATAGGAGCTGGATTTGTCTTCCTTGATTCTCAAATTTGCCAAGTAGTTATTTTGTAACTAGATGCGTTTTCTCAATTTTCCAGTTGTTGTTTTAAAATTTTTTTTATTATATTATATTATTATATATTACATTATATTATTATATATTATAGCTGCCTGGAAGGCATATACCTGTTAGTAAAGTATTTGTGTTACATAGCCCTACTTAGCAGTATCTACTTTCAGAGTAATCATTAACCGCACGTGCGGTACGCAGATCTTAGATTAGCCATTGAATAATCGCGATGGCTATGAGGAATACACAAATTAGTCAGTGAGATGGGTGGGATTTTGCAGAAACATCTCAGTTATTAAATAGTAAAAGTGCCCAGTAAAAGTGCACTTACTCGAAAAAGGCTCAACAATAACATAGCAATGAATAGTTAAAACTAATTAATTGCATGGTTCTATTATAATAGTTCTTATATCCTGAACTAGTAAGAATCACATAATATTAATGATATATAAAAACCCCATAACATTAAGTTCATATAGAAACAAATAGAACACCAGCTGCCAACGGAGCACAGAACTGCAACCATGGTTGATCTTTTGGTCTGTTATATATCTGTTTGTGCTGTTGTTCATATATCCCGAGTAATAAATTATGATGCCATAAGAATGTTGAGTTTCTTATCTTCATCCATACTTTGATTTACAACACAAAAATTTTTAACTTTTAATTGATTTTAATCCCTATTAATAATTATAATCTTTTGCAATTTTTCGAGTAGCTTTAGAATGTTAACGGCGAAAAAATTGGTCAAATGATTTTTAAAGGCTCTTCAGTCTGTTAATTTTTTACCATTAACAGATTTTTTCAATTTTTGAATAGTATGCTGACTATGCGAGATGCAGACTATATAGTGTATGCATCAAAACTTTCCAACCAAACTCCATCAAATTGTTTTGAATCATCAAAGATGAGTCATCAACTCCATTTCTGTCTTGATAGGATAACAAGCAGTTAAAACCCCGAATTTCAATGACAAAATAATTTTTTCCTAATAAAATAAAAACAGTTTTCTCTGCTGGGTTATAGAAAGTATTTTTTTTGTTTTATTTCTGTTACTTATACAAAAATAAAATTTTAAATTTGATAAATTCAAATGTTTTTATCATTCAAAATAAGAGTATTTTTTAAAACATTTAATTTTTTTCAATTGCAGATTCTAAGAAATTTAAGAGATTGAATCGATCATGCATATTTATTGATTAATACATATACTTCTATTACGCAGGTATAGAGATTTACAATGCAAATTTACTTACTATAATCTTCTGCCGTAACGGTACTCATGTGCTACATTATTCTTATACTATTTGAGCCACTTCAAACATAATTATACGTACAAAACCATTTTCATAGTCCATTAAAACGAATGTAATCTCATTTTCTCAATCCACTGTTCTTCGTACCATATATGAGCAGTGTGATCGTTCCCCATTACCCATTACCCATTAGCGAAGTGTTTTCTTGATTTTACGCTGCACTCATTACCAATTGAATTATGACCATAAAAAACTATAAGAAGAAATATCACATATGCACACACCTGCTACATACAATTGTTCCTACAGACGCTCACCGACATCTTATTTCATACCTGAACTGCACAGATTTGGAAGCTCTTCATAAGCTTTTATCAGTACTCGTACTCATACTCATAGTCGAAGACGTAGTCGTAGTCGTAGTCGTACCCGTACCCGTATTGCAGATGCGGTGTTAAATTATTTAGACAAATAATTTGTTATTGTGGCTTTTTGTTTCTTGGTGGAACTGTTTATCTTTTATGCTCATCAGCATTGTTGTTTGAAGTGGCATTTACAATTTACAATGTTCGTAAAATTGTTGATTATTGAAAATAATTTATTTGTTATTTTATTATGTTACTTTTTGGAACTATTTCTCTTCTTCTTCTTTTTCTTTTTCTTTTCCACAAGCGACAATGGACAAGTATTTGTATAAATAACCTCACGGTTGTCAGTACATCATTAAAATCTTTGAAGAAGTGCTCACGAGGAAATGAGGCATACCTGTTCGCACAATAAAAATCATTAAAAATTGAATACCCGTTGGCATATTAAAAAATATTGAAATGTTTTGACAAATGGTGAAAGTGAAATTATTTCTTCCACACATTTTTATTAATTTTTACTTATTATTGTTATTTTCACATATCTTTATTAGCAACTGCAGTCGTCTCGACTTCAGGTGTGCTTCTGCAACTACGTCTGTGTGCTGGCCGAGCCGCTCGTTTAGCACCTCTTGCATTTGAATGCTCGGTCATTTCTCATAGTTCAGCACATTAGAGAAATAAATTATATACGACAGAGATTTTCCTATGTATTTTATTTAATATTGTTTATTAATATTAGAACTTTGAATTCAATTTAACCATACTTTGAAAATAGTTCTTGCACTTCTGTTTTTTTACCTGTAAGAAGTTTTCTATACATATTTCTTTGATTTGTTTGGAAATTTTTTTTAAAACGAATTGAGAAGTCTATTACTAATAGTTAATATACATACTCCAATAGATTAGATATTATCCATAATTTATGTTTTATGTCAAATCAAATTTCATTGAATTAAAGTTTAAGAGGTTTTCTTTAAAACCTGCATTTTTTCTCTTTTGTTATTTTATTATTTTATGTGAATTAATAACGAAATATGAGTCTACTATCCTACACCTATCCTATGGTAAGGTATCTTTCTTCAGTAGAACACAGTTGAGGTTGCTGGTGGGATATTTAACGGGTCACCATGGACTGCGTTATCACCTTAACAAAATAGTTCTGTCCGAAGAGATAGATTGTCAATTTAGAAGCAGATGAGACTTCCAATCACATTCTCTGTGACTGCCCAGCCTTAATCTGGGCCAGGAGGAGATCACCGGGTTGAGAACTACTCTCCTCTTCTGACATTAGGAGGTCCTCAACTGCCGGTTAGGGTCTGTTGACTCACAAAAAATCAATCATGGTCACAGTGCTCCGCTTCGTTGAGAGATAGTACCCCGTTTATTCTTATCCTATCCTATCCTAAACCCTTTGAATATAAAATAAAATCACAAAGTTTTTCGCATTGCACTATGGACCAAATATCGATCTTTGGGGCATAAGAGCAAAAATTTTGAATTTGAATTTTTAATACACCAAAGTATGTTGAAAGTACATTGCTCTTATATATGGAAAAAATATTTTTTTTTATATCCCGACTGGCAGTCCCAGCACTTTCTCATGCTTTTAACATACAAAAACTAAATGCTATTATTGCGCAAATTTTTGATTAAAAAGGTATTGATTTTTAATTGTAACAAGTAATACTGTCAACATCGTTATCTTATAATGGTGATGGCCCCCAAGTGAAATAAACGATCAACCATTGCGGAGAAGGATTGATGGTATGGGTTTTTTTACTTGCTGGCAATCAAAGTTAGTCTGAGAATGCTTCCAACTTCTCAATACTGTAGCATCGAGGAACTACGTGACTTTTATGTGAGTACCGAGACATGAAAGGTATGAGTGCAACGAAATAGTTAGAAGACTTCCTAGCAAAGAAGGGTGCATGTATTCCTTTCATTGGTCCAGAGTCTTTCTAGACAAATAACAAATAACTTCACAAATAACTTATTATGTAAACGAGAGAAACAAAATCTACTTAAACACTGGAGAACCGAAACAGGCATGCGGCAATAAAAAACATTCATTGATTGTGATCACATCAAAGTTGAAGTTACCACGTGAACAATATAGATGCGGTAGAAAGTAATTCCTGTCGACTCTGTCATGAGGAGAAGGAAATATTAGAACATATTCT
>NW_024031840.1:0-13653 GCF_002237135.1 Teleopsis dalmanni | reverse complement strand
ATATATTATGCTTCAAAAGTAGTTTTTGTTAACTTTTTTATGTGGTACTCGATTTTAATAACTTCTCATCACCACTTACTTGGATCGTCAGAGCTCAGCTTTGAAATTACTGCTATTATGATACTATTTAAACGCTCGACTTGACCATTTAGTCTTGGTAAGCCAGTAATACCTAAAACATGCTGTATATTTTGTTGTTCACAGTATTGACGAAATTCTCCGGAACTGTATGCTGGGCCTCTGTCGGAAATAATGCGATAAGGATTTCCAAATGTCGTACTTTGAAGCTTGAGTTTTTGCAGAACTTCTTGAGTTGTTGTTGACTTCGTCGGATATAGCCAACAGAATTTCGTGAATGCGTCGATGACTGCAAAAATGTGTTTATACTGCTTACTGGTAATTTCAGGTGGACCAAGGTGATCAACGTGGTAGGTGTGAAAAGGGGTTTCTTCTTTTGGAAGCGGATGTAACAATCCATCCTGTTTGCCACGTTTACGATTGACAATGATGCATTGAATACAATTTGAGATGTGATTCTGTATTTTTTCTTCTAGTTTTGGAATGTAGTAATCTTTTTCAATTATTTCTTTGGTTTTGCGCACAGCAAAATGACCTCGTTCATGTGCTTCTCTGATGATATCTCGCTGCATATTCCTTGGGATCACAAGAAGTTCGTCTTTATTAATTAGCTTGAATAACACGTCTCGTTTCAAGAAAAAGTTTTTATACGTCATTTCCTTTTTGAGCATTTCTCGAATTATATTTAACTCTTCGTCTTGCATTTGGCATTTTTGCACCCTTCTTAGTAAATCATCTTCTATGGATAAAACAGCATATCGGCTAAGAGCGTCTACATGTTTCATACGCGACCCGCTTCGATGTTCAACTTCGTAATCATATTCTTGTAATAGGAGCACCCATCGAGCGACTCGTGTACAAAGATCTCTTTTTTCAAGCGTTTTAGTGAAAGAGTTACAGTCCGTAACAATTTTAAAATGTATGCCTAGTAAGTATACACGAAATTTCTTAATTGCTTCAATAACAGCTAGAATTTCAAGCTCGTAACTGGAGTATTTTCGTTCGGCATCTGTAGTCTTTTTACTCATGTAATATACTGGATGTAGTTGTCCATCTTCGGGAAGCTTTTGTAGCAAAACGGCTCCATAGCCATTTGCAGATGCGTCTGTATGAACCTCGGTGTTGTATTTTGGATTGAAAATACTTAACACAGGCCGTCCGCTTAGCATTTTCTTAATTGTATTAAATGATGTAACAGTGTCGTTATTGATCTCAAACTTTTTATCTCTTTTCCGCAAGTCATTAAGCGGTTTAACAATCAAAGAAAAGTTTGGCACAAACTTTCTGAAGTATCCGGCTAGACCGAGAAAGCTTTCAAGTTATTTAAGATTTTGCGGCATTTTGTATCTTATAAGCGCTTCAATTTTTGATGATGATGGTGAGATCGTTTGATTTTCGATCACATGACCCAGAAATTCAACTCGTTTCTTTAGAAAGTGACATTTTTTGAAGTTTATTTCAAGCCCGTAGTCTTTGCATATATTAAAAACCATTTCAAGATTATTATATGCTTCTTCTTCATTACTTGCTGGAATGATAATGTCGTCTATGTAAGGTAAAGCAATGCCTCGTCGTGCCAAGTCTCTAAAAATAGCATTTACATGTCGTTGAAAAACGCCAGGTGAATTTGATAATCCAAAAGGAACTTTCAGAAATTGATACTGTCCATTATGGGTTACAAATGAAGTGTACTTTCGACTTGATTCCGCAATGTCAACGTGGAAAAATCCATTCTTCAAATCGATTGTGCTGAATATTTTCGCGTCTTGTAATCGATCTGACTGATCTTCAATAAGTGGCAATGGGAATCTATCTTTAAATATAACTTTGTTGATTTTTCTATAATCGATGCATAACCTTGGTGTTCCATCGCGCTTTCGCACCAACACCACAGGGCTGCTAAACTCAGAGTCAGAAACTTCGATAATGCCATTTTTAAGCCACTGATCCACCTGCTTGTCGACAATACAGCGTTCACTTATAGGTAATCTATGCGGTCTTGAAGCTATAGCGTTTTCGTCTTTAAGCACAATTGTCATTTGTACATTTGTTGTTTTACATTTTTTAGGTTTATAATCATTGATAAGTTTATACACTTTCTCCTTAATTAGCATGCTTGCTGATTCTTCTATATCAAACGTTACATCTGTGTGGCATTCTACGTCAATTCTCATCAAATTTTGTGCTACGTCGCTTTTATCATTTTCGTAATGTTGTTGCTTTTTAATAAAAACACCAGTAGAATTAATTTTGATTTCAGCTTTGTAACAAATATCTTCACCAATTATGATGGGAATGTCAATGCAATTTGTTGGCACCATGTAAAAGGTTAGTTTAAAGTCTTGATTATCGATGACACACTCAACATTTATTTTTCCGTACGGTTTTATTTTGTTTTCACCTTTATTTTGTCCAAAACCTACTAGATAAATATTTGACTTCAAAAGTTCTACATTTTTCAAACACTCATAAATATCACGTGTAACCAAATTAAATTTGCTTCCGGTGTCGAATAATGCGATCGTATTTTTATTTTGAACTTTTATGTCTTTTCTCATAATATCTTTAGTTTCTTGTACATATCTTAGATTTGCTTCTTTTTGCTTATTCGTGGGACAATTTCTTGCAATATGACCGAATTCGTTACATGCAAAACATTTTGCACCTTTGTTTTTATTTATGCACTCTGAGGATTTATGTCCATTTTCACCACAATTGTAACACTTTATTTTATTTGTATTTCCCTCATTTTGTCTTGTTTTTGTTATGTTAATAGTTTGTTTGTTCATATCGAAATTTTTAAAATTCTTAGTTGGTTTAGGTTCATTTCGCTCGCGTATTTTTCCGTAGTTTTTTAGTTTTTCTTTAAAATCTTTTATGTTCCGCGAACCGTATAGAATTGTTTTGTTTACACTTAAATCATTTATACCGTCAATAACATATTGAATGAGCGATTCATTATCAATATTACCTCGATTTGCAATGTTTTTCATTTCATAAAAGTATTCTTGAATTTCTTCACCTTTTTTCAATTTTCTTTCGTTTAATTGTTTATGTATGTGTGCACTATTAACTGCCGTTTTAAATTCGTCAAGTAGAACATTTTTGCTTTTATGCAAACTTAAAAAAATATGCTGTTGCAAATTGTCAACCTTAAACTGCAAAGATAACAAACTACAAATGGCAACTAATTCGTCTCGCGTTAGGAATTTATCAATGTAGGCAAGCTTTTCGATATATCTTTTATCACTTTCACCGTATTCGAAGCCCGAAAATTCCCGAAGCCGTTGCCGGTTGCCTCTGTCGCCTGCATCTTCAAACACAAACTTATGCAGTGCTCTTATTATTTCAGCTCTGCTTGTTTTTAAGTTCTTGGAAATTTTAGTAAAATTGTTTAAGTAAGCCATTTCAGGAATTTCACAATTCACTATTTTGCTCTTGAATTCAAAAAGTTGAGTTGAGCCCCCAAAATGTGGTATTATTACTGTAGTAATATTATAGTTTTATTATTGTTGTAATTTTAACTTATTATAATTAAAGTATAAGATTATAATGAAAAGTTATTAATATAGTTTCGCGTCTTTTATGGCTTCTTTATCCGTCGTTTTCCGATTAGCAAGCACGTCGTCTTTCTTGCTTGTTCCGCACACAACTCGCAACTACTTATTTGATGTAGATCAGCTGTTAATTCACAAGTAGGGGCAGAGTTGCATTTTCGTAATTCTTATCCCACATATATACATATATATATAATCATATGTGTATTTATGCAGTTTGCGAAAGAAGATTTGTTTTTTGTTTTATGGTATGCAAAATATTTTTGTTGATTTTGCAAAATCGTGCTACTCATGTTTTATACACAAAAATACTCTAATATAAATATGTTTTTCAAAAAATACTCTACAACATTGTACCATTTCATCAAATTGTATGATTAATTAAATATAAATATTACCTATTAACTCAGAATATAACAGTAACAAATACCTCTAACAGAGTTAAAGGAATTTATGATTATGCTTCAAAAGTAGTTTGTGTTAACCTTTTTATTTGGTACTCGATTTTAATAACTTTTCATTAATTGATAATATAAAAATATAAATAATTTGAAAAATTACCGTGCAACATTGTACTACTTCCTAGTATTTTTAAATATATATTCAAAAATACATCAAATGATTGCATGTGTGATGCAGTTTGCAAAAGAAAATTTGTTTTTTGTTTTATGGTATGCAAAATATTTTTGTTAAATTTGCAAAATCGTACTACCTATTTTTTATAACTTATATACGAAAATATATGTTGATTCATACACATATATACATATATATATAAATGTATATGTATTTATGCAGTTTGCGAAAGAAGATTTGTGTTTTGTTTTATGGTACGCAAAATATTTTTGTTGATTTTGCAAAATCGTGCTACTCATGTTTTATACACCAAAATACTCTAATATATATATGTTTTTCAAAAAATACTCTACAACATTGTACCATTTCATCAAATTTTATGAGTAATTAAATATAAATGTTTTCTATAAACTCAGAATATAACAGTAACAAATACATCTAACAGAGTTAAAGGAATTTATGATTATGCTTCAAATGTAGTTTTTGTTAACCTTTTTATTTGGTACTCAATTTTAATAACTTTTTCATCAATTCATATTAGAAAAATATAAATAATTTGAAAAATTACCGAACAACATTGTTCTATTTCTTAGTGTTTTTAAATATATATTGAAATATACATCAAATGATTGCATGTGTTATGCAGTTTGCTAAAGAAGAGTTGTTGTTTGTATGCAAAATATTTTTGTTGATTGTGCAAAATCGTGCTACTCAAGTTTTATATAACAAAGTATTCTAATATATATATATGTTTTTCAAAAAATTCTCTCCAACATTGTACCATTTCATCAAGTTTTATGATTAATTAAATATAAATATTACCTATTAACTCAGAATATAACACTAACAAATACCTCTAACAGAGTTAAAGGAATTTATGATTATGCTTCAAAAGTAGTTTGTGTTAACCTTTTTATTTGGTACTCGATTTTAATAACTTTTCATCAATTCATATTAGAAAAATATAAATGATTTGAAAAATTACCGAGCAACATTGTTCTACTTCTTAGTGTTTTTAAATATATATTGAAATATACATCAAATGATTGCATGTGTTATGCAGTTTGCTAAAGAAGAGTTGTTGTTTGTATGCAAAATATTTTTGTTGATTGTGCAAAATCGTGCTACTCATGTTTTATATAACAAAGTATTCTAATATATATATATGTTTTTCAAAAAATTCTCTCCAACATTGTACCATTTCATCAAGTTTTATGATTAATTAAATATAAATATTACCTATAAACTCAGGATATAACAGTAACAAATACCTCTAACAGAGTTAAAGGAATTTATGATTATGCTTCAAAAGTAGTTTGTGTTAACCTTTTTATTTGGTACTCGATTTTAATAACTTTTCATCAATTCATATTAGAAAAATATAAATAATTTGAAAAATTACCGTGCAACATTGTACTACTTCTTAGTATTTTTAAATGTATGTTGAAGTATACATCAAATGATTGAATGTGTTATGCAGTTTGCAAAAGAAGATTTGTTTTTTGTATGCAAAATATATTTGTTCATTTTGCAAAATCGTACTACCTATTTTTTATAACTTATATACGAAAATATATGTTGATTCATACACTTATATACACACATATATAAATGTATACATATTTATGCAGTTTGCGAAAGAAGATTTCTGTTTTGTTTTATGGTATGCAAAATATTTTTGTTGATTTTGCAAAATCGTACTACTCATGTTTTATACACCAAAATACTCTTATATATATATGCTTTTCAAAAAATACTCTACAACATTGTACCATTTCATCAAATTTTATAATTAATTAAATATTAATATTACCTGTAAACTCAGAATATAACAGTAACAAATACCTCTAACAGAGTTAAAGGAATTTATGATTATGCTTCAAAAGTAGTTTTTCTTACCTTTTTTATTCGGTACTCGATTTTAATAACTTTTTCCTCAATTCATATTAGAAAAATATACATAATTTGAAAATTACCGTGCAACATTGTACTACTTCTTAGTATTTTTAAATATATATTCAAAAATACATCAAATGATTGCATGTGTTATGCAGTTTGCAAAAGAAGATTTGTTTTTTGTTTTATGGTATGCAAAATATTTTTGTTGATTTGGCAAAATCGTGCTACTCATGTTTTATACACCAAAATACTCTAATATATATATGTTTTTCAAAAAATACTCTACAACATTGTACCATTTCATCAAATTTTATGAGTAATTAAATATAAATGTTACCTATAAACTCAGAATATAACAGTAACAAATACCTCTAACAGAGTTAAAGGAATTTATGATTATGCTTCAAATGTAGTTTTTGTTAACCTTTTTATTTGGCACTCAATTTTAATAACTTTTTCATCAATTCATATTAGAAAAATATAAATAATTTGAAAAATTACCGAGCAACATTGTTCTACTTCTTAGTGTTTTTAAATATATATTGAAATATACATCAAATGATTGCATGTGTTATGCAGTTTGCTAAAGAAGAGTTGTTGTTTGTATGCAAAATATTTTTGTTGATTGTGCAAAATCGTGCTACTCATGTTTTATATAACAAAGTATTCTAATATATATATAAGTTTTTCAAAAAATTCTCTCCAACATTGTACCATTTCATCAAATTTTATTATTAATTAAATATAAATATTACCTATTAACTCAGAATATAACAGTAACAAATACATCTAACAGAGTTAAAGGAATTTATGATTATGCTTCAAATGTAGTTTTTGTTAACCTTTTTATTTGGTACTCGATTTTAATAACTTTTCGTCAATTGCTAATAGAAAAATATAAATAATTTCAAAAATTACCGTGCAACATTGTACTACTTCTTAGTATTTTTAAATGTATGTTGAATTATACATCAAATGATTGCATGTGTTATGCAGTTTGCAAAAGAAGATTTGTTTTTTGTATGCAAAATATATTTGTTCATTTTGCAAAATCGTACTACCTATTTTTTATAACTTATATACGAAAATATATGTTGATTCATACACTTATATACATATATATATAAATGTATACGTATTTATGCAGTTTGCGAAAGAAGATTTCTGTTTTGTTTTATGGTATGCAAAATATTTTTGTTGATTTTGCAAAATCGTGCTACTCATGTTTTATACACCAAAATACTCTAATATACATATGCTTTTCAAAAAATGCTCTACAACATTGTACCATTTCATCAATTTTTATGAGTAATTAAATATAAATATTACCTATAAACTCAGAATATAACAGTAACAAATACATCTAACAGAGTTAAAGGAATTTATGATTATGCTTCAAATGTAGTTTTTGTTAACCTTTTTATTTGGTACTCGATTTTAATAACTTTTTCATCAATTCATATTAGAAAAATATAAATAATTTGAAAATTACCGTACAACATTGTACTACTTCTTAGTATTTTTAAATATATATTCAAAAATACATCAAATGATTGCATGTATTATGCAGTTTGCAAAAGAAGATTTGTTTTTTGTTTTATGGTATGCAAAATATTTTTGTTAAATTTGCAAAATCGTACTACCTACTTTATATAATTTATATACGAAAATATATGTTGATACATACACATATATACATACATAAATATATATATATTTATTCAGTTCGCGAAAGAAGATTTGTGTTTTGTTTTATGGTATGCAAAATATTTTTGTTGATTTTGCAAAATCGTGCTACTCATGTTTTATATGCCACAGTATTCTAATATAAATATAATTTTCAAAAAATACTCTTCAACATTGTACCATTTCATCAAATTTTATAATTAATTAAATGTTAATATTACCTATTAACTCAAAATATTACAGTAACAAATACCTCTAACAGAGTTAAAGGAATTTATGATTATGCTTCAAAAGTAGTTTTTGTTAACTTTTTTATTTGGTACTCGATTTTAATAACTTTTCATCAACTGATATTAGAAAAATATAAATAATTTGAAAAATTACCGTGCAACATTGTACTACTTCTTAGTATTTTTAAATATATATTCAAAAATACATCAAATGATTGCATGTGTTATGCAGTTGGCAAAAGAAGATTTGTTTCTTGTTTTATGGTATGCAAAATATTTTTGTTGATTTTGCAAAATCGTGCTACTCATGTTTTATATACCAAAGTATTCTAATATATATATGTTTTTCAAAAAATACTCTCCAACATTGTACCATTTTATCAAATTTTATAATTAATTAAATATTTATATTACATATTAACTCAAAATATTACAGTAACAAATACCTCTAACAGAGTTAAGGGAATTTATGATTATGCTTCAAAAGTAGTTTGTGTTAACCTTTTTATTTGGTACTCGATTTTAATAACTTTTCACCAATTGATAATAGAAAAATATAAACAATTTGAAAAATTACCGTGCAACATTGTACTACTTCTTAGTATTTTTAAATATATATTCAAAAATACATCAAATGATTGCATGTGTTATGCAGTTTGCGAAAGAAGATTTGTGTTTTGTTTTATGGTATGCAAAATATTTTTGTTGCTTTTGCAAAATCGTGCTACTCATCTTTTATACACAAAAATACTCTAACATATATATGTTTTTCAAAAAATACTCTACAACATTGTACCATTTCATCAAATTTTATAATTAATTAAATATTAATATAACCTATAAACTCAGAATATAACAGTAACAAATACCTCTAACAGAGTTAAAGGAATTTATGATTATGCTTCAAAAGTAGTTTGTGTTAACCTTTTTATTTGGTACTCGATTTTAATAACTTTTCGTCAATTCATATTAAAAAAATGTAAATAATTTGGAAAATTACCGTGCAACATTGTACTACTTCTTAGCATTTTAAATATATATTGAAAAGTACATCAAATGATTGCATGTGTTTTGCAGTTTGCAAAAGAAGATTTGTTTTTTGTTTTATGGTATGCAAAATATTTTTGTTAAATTTGCAAAATCGTACTACCTACTTTTTATAATTTATATACGAAAATATATGTTGATACATACACATATATACATACATAAATATATATATATTTATTCAGTTCGCGAACGAAGATTTGTGTTTTGTTTTATGGTATGCAAAATATTTTTGTTGATTTTGCAAATCGTGCTACTCATGTTTTGGTTGGTTGGTTGGTTGCAGTGGCAGGTCATAAGATAACTTCAAATGTACCTCAATTAGCGATTTTTCGCCGTTTTGTTACCACATTCCTCGCAAGAACCCTAGTATAGAAGAGTAGAAACTAAATCCATCCCACCGAATTTAGGTAATTTAACAGGTCTTTCATCCTTACCATTGAGCAGTTTGATAAACTATCACAAAAGTATTTTCCTAAGAACCTATATCTTCTGGATGCTAGAGCTGGGCATTCACAGAGAAAATGTATTATTGTTTCTTTCTCCCGCGGGTTTCCACAACTTCTGCAGTGAGAGTTATGGGGAATACGCAGTTTCTCTGCGTGAGTTCCTAACCACCAATGACCGGTAAGAACCGCAATAAGCCTTGCAGTGTTTACGCGATCTTTTTTGATGAGTTCCAGAGATTTATTTTTATTATAAGTGGGCCACGTTAACCTGGAAGTTGCACATGACCTTAGTGCTTTCCATCTGTTATTGGCGAGTTGCAGAAAGTAAAGAAAGGTACTTCTTTTGATGGTCTCCAGGGTAATATAGACTGATACCGCCGGTGACGCATCTAGGGAGGCACCAGAGCGGGCTAAACTATCAGCTTTCTCATTCCCTACGATGTTCCTATGCCCAGGAACCCAGATGAGTGTGATATCGGCCAACCGGTTTAGCTCGTCGATTGCTTCTCTACATTCTTTTACTATTTTTGATTTCGTTATAAAGGATTCAAGAGCTTTAATTGCTGCCTGGCTGTCAATAAAAATAGCAACACTACATCTGTTCTCGATGTGGCTTGCAATTTGCCGACAGGCTTCTTTTATTGCTAGGATTTCAGCCTGAAAAACCGTAGCTTCATTAGGTATCCTAAGAGAGATATTTATATTTTTAGATGGTGCGAAGATTCCTGCTCCTGCCCCACTGCTCATTTTCGAGCCATCTGTATATATTGAGATATCGTAATTTGCTTCGAAATTTTTCCTTTTCCACCCATTTCTTGAAGGGAATATTGTCTGGAAGTTCCTTTCGAAGTCTATACACGGATTCAGATAATCCGATGTCATCCTATACAGACAATTTGGAACTGTACCTAGAATCCGACTATGTCCATATGTTCGTTCTAACCATACGCCTGTTACTTTCAGTCTTACAGCGCTATTACAAACCATGTTTTTAATGTGAAGATCAATAGGTAGCAAATGCAGCATCACGTTTAGGGCGTCCGAAGGAGTCGTCCTAAAAGCTCCTGTGATGCCTACACATGCCGTCCTCTGAATTCTGTTAAGTTTGCCGATATTATAGCTCTTGTTTAGAGCCGGCCACCATACGACAGCACCATATGTGAGAATTGGTCGTACAATTGCCGTGTACATCCAGTGGGTAATTTCGGGACGAATCCCCCATTTTTTGCCAAACATCCTCTTGCAAGAATAGAAAGCTACACATGCCTTCTTGATACGAAGATCGACATTGTGTTTCCAGTTTAACTTACTATCCAACAGAATTCCTAGATATTTGGCTTTTTCCGATAGTTTTAACTGTTGCCCGTTTAGTGAAGGCAACCTGAAAGCTGGTATTTTGGTTTTAGTAGTAAACAGCATCATTTCAGTTTTTCCTGGGTTAATACCTAGTCCACAACCTGTGGCCCAGGTACTTATCTTAACCAAGGCCCTTTCCATAATGTCGCTAATTATGTTAGGGAACATACCTGACACTAGAATAACCACGTCATCCGCGTACGCTACTGCTTTCACACCTATCTTATCTAGAATATTAAGAATATTATCCACGACCAGCAGCCACAGTAATGGTGAAATAACCCCTCCTTGTGGCGTACCCCTGCTGACGTGCTTCGTTTGTGTTATGCTGCCTAGCTTTGATTGAATAATCCTAGTTTTAAGCATAGTAACTATCCAATTTTTAAGCTCTTCCTCTAAACCTATTCTGGAAAGAGAGTCATGAATAGCTTTATTGCTTACATTGTTAAAAGCTCCTTCAATATCTAAGAAGGTTGCCAAAAAGTATTGCTTAAAATGAATCGATTTTTCCACAGTACGAATGACCTCATGCAGAGCTGTTTCCGTAGATCTACCCTTGAGGTAAGCATGCTGGGATTTAGAGATTGGAAAGCGTTCTACCTTTTGTCTTAGGTGGAGCTCTATTACCCTCTCCATTGTTTTTAGTAAGAATGAAGTTAGGCTAATCGGCCTTTAGTCTTTGGCGGACTCATGTCCGATTTTGCCTGCCTTGGGTATAAAGACTACTTTAACCTGTCTCCAAGTGGTACATAACTATATTGAAGACATGCTTTGTAAATTTCCCCTAACCATGGAACCACTAAGTCTTGTAGTTTTTGCAACATAATAGGGAAAATACCGTCCAAACCTGGCGATTTATAGGGACAGAAACTGTTAATTGAATACCTAATTTTTTTCGCTGTGACTATTGTTTCAGCCATCTGTGATGATGTGCTTGCCAAGGTGATTGAACCGTTTTCTCTAGCATCATCGTTACAGTTTGGGAAATGAGTCTCTAATAGTAGTCTTAGTGTCTCAGCAGAGGTTTCAGTCCATGTGCCGTCCTCTTTTTTGAGATAAGAAGGATTTGCACTTTCCTTGGATAGAACCTTGCTGAGCCTAGCAGAGGATGAGGTTGATTCAATTGACTTACAAAATTCCTTCCAGCCATTACTTTTGGCCTTCCTGATAGCTTTCTTGTAAGTTTTAAGACATTCCCTATATTCATGCCAACTATTGTCCTTATAGCTTTCGTTAAACTGTTTTCGTGTTCTCTGCCTGAGATCACTTAATTCTGAATTCCACCAAGGTGGAAAAGATTTTTTGCTTCTACTTATTGGACAAGATTTCTTGTAAGCTATATTGAAAGCTACCTCAAGATTATATATCCTCTCGTCTAACTTACTAGTAGAGTCTATCTAAATTTTTCTTACTTTATTAAGTTCCACCTTAGTTACCCTTGTAAAAATATCCCATTTTATCTTCTTCGGGTTTCTAAAGGGGATGGTATGATTTGGTTTAATGTTTAAGTTGAAGAGAATCCAACTATGATCCGAAAAGGATTTCTTGTCAGATACCTTCTAATTACTGACTACAATATCTGGATTTTCGGATAGGAGTGTTATATCTAGCACTTCTTCCCATCCTTCAAACCCTTGTGAACTGGAGAAAGTGAAAGTAGGTGTTTTACTTCTAATGCAAATTAAAAGGTTCGAATTGCTAATAAAATCAAAAAGGTACTCACCCCTGTCATTGGTTTCCGAACTGCCCCAAAGCGTATGCCGCGCATTGGCGTCACATCCAAATTACGTGGTAATATCTTTTGATGTACTTCTGTTTACTAGCGCGACTACCTCTTCCGGAGGAGCATCTCTATCATGTGCCATGTAGGCAGAAGCCACAATAAAATTTTGTCCACCTGGCATTTCGATCTTTACGACTGTTAGATCTTTATCGCTATACTGTGGACATAAAAAGGCATTAATACATTTTTTAACTAGGATACATGATCTTGGCTTACCATTGTTCCTAATATATAAATTGTTATAATTTTTCAGCATTAGCCCCATGATGTCCTTACCTCTGACCCATGGCTCTTGCACAATGCTGACATCGACATCCTCCTCTATGAGAAAGATGGCGAGATTGTCCGAGGCGATTTTCGAATGTTGAAGGTTAATTTGTGCTACTTTCAGCATTTGTGCAGGCTTACGAGGTTTCTGAAGCTTCTTCCTAAAGCTTCATACCGTCAAGCAATTTGTTAGCATCCTCTAACTCCTTGCCATCATCATCATTGCCTGTTGGGCGGAATATTTTTATTTTGGTGTACCGTACGCCAAACCTCAGCTTACAGTCCATTTCTTCCAATGGCTTCACGGATTCCTCGTTTATCGCCAGAAGAAGCGTCATATTGTTTTTTTGTGTGCCCTCGTCCTTGATGACTACCCAGTCATTCATTGGCACATTTTGGTTCTGCCGTTGTAGCAGCTGGAGAACTTTCTCATGCTCCATCTTCATAATTGGCAGCCAAATGCGGGCCCTTGGTCTTCTAGGGATATCGTTGGCTGGGATAAGCTTTAGCCTTAAACCTTCCCATGCATCACTTACCTTAGCAATGCAGTTGCCAAGAAATACTTTAGATAGCTGGTCATCACATTTGAAGACCCTGCAACCACGAACCACTTCTGATGAATCAAAGCCTGGTGTAGGGGCGTCTAGATTTGTTAGAAGGTGTTCCATCACCATTTCAGCCAGCTTGGGCTCAATCTCGCCCCATTTCTCCAGCACCTTTTTTCC
>NW_024031839.1:0-13677 GCF_002237135.1 Teleopsis dalmanni | reverse complement strand
GTGTAAAGTTTCATATTCCGTGTACACATTATTGCTGTTCGTATTCGGTTTTACGAAACATTCGGAAAATCCTATTAATCAGATAGTGAACGAAGTCTGTGAAGTTAAAAAAATGCCGAAGTTTTTGTAAATTCGGAGTCTTTGAATAATCGGATTGAGATTAATATTTGCAGTGAAATTATTCGCGGGGAGCACACAAAATGTAAATGAACGTGTATCACATAAATAAACACAAATTTTTTTAAGGATGATAGAATTTACTGTTGTCTGTATGACTTTGTGCATTTAGTATTTTATGCAGAATATTATACGTGTGTATTATTTTATTGAAGGTACTAACCTACCATGCGTCCTACGACCACTTCTTCTCGAACACGACGTCGACTCACCTAATCTTGTTCTATTTGAAGTTCTTCGAAGTCATTAACGAGTGTTGTTAATTTCTTAAGCTCATAAAGTCTCAGCGTTTGATGTAAATCTGGTTGTCCGCCTTCATGTTTTAATACATTGACTCTAATTGCGAATCTTTATCTAAACCGGTGTGTAATGAGTAATTCTTTCGTGTACCTTCTGTAGTTGTGTTCGTACTACTTCATCCTCATAATTTTCAAAATATTTAGAGTACAAAATTTTAATAAATCTCTCTTAATGCTTGACCAGAGGGTCAATGTTTATTGTTGTTGCGGTACTACATTAATGCTTTATCTTCGAAGAGTATATACTGTCCTGGGAACTACATTTACATCGGTACTGTACATATCTGCCAATTGAAATTCAATGGGTCCTTATCACCGTCATATTTACAGGACCACTTCAGTACTTCTTCATTTATATGAAGGTAAGAGCAAACTGAAGAATTTGTTGAATTTACTTCAGTCCCTGGCCTTCCTCTTGATCTCACTGATATTGTTTTCTGTTGTGCTATTTGTTAATATTTTATCCTCTAGTTCTTAAGTTTTCATTCCAAACTTGGTCACTGTGATTTAACCAATCAGGTCCCTGGTATTTCTTTTTCTTTCCACTTGAACTACTTTCGAGCATTAGTCGCTGCTCGGACGCCAACTGTAACGACACGGATCCAATGTTTGATTTGTTGAGGTGATAATCAACCGTGCGCAGTGTCGTTGCAATGAATTTCTTTATTGACTAGTTCGACAGCTAGTAAAAGCCCAAGAAGTAAACAAAATACTTCGTTTATTACAATTTAAATAGAATATTTTTTTCTTCATACATTATGTTTTAATTCTAAAGGTTCTAGCCCATAACCTTTAAATGTCGGCGGCGTTATAAACTATAAAAATACAAAGGGTTCTAGTCTATGACATCAAAATCTTAGCGCCGTTATAACCTACCGGTCTATAATTGATCTAGCTTTTGGTGTCAAAATACCATTGGCGTAAAAATTTCTTAGAGACTTAACGATAATGTAGGTGTTTATCGATATCGAGGTACTGGCGCTAAGTGATCTTTTATATGAATTCGTCATCTATTTATATAAAAAATTACCCTTATTTTGTTAGTCGTACGCATATCCGCACAAGTGTGATTCTTTGCCCGTTCAAAGCTTTATGCATTTATGCTTAAATTTTTGTCTTGCGAATTAACTGCTTTGCCGCGAGCATCAACATTTGCTTGAAGCTTGTTGTCATATTTGGACAAAATAATGATCAATATAATATATAACGAATCATTCATTTTTATTTAATTTGATTTATTCTATTATTTTGATCAACATCATATATTAAAAAACATTTGTTTTAATTTAATTAGATTTATTCTAATATTTATTTTGTTGTCAAAGCGAATTTTTATTCTCATAATGTTAATGACTTGATGTCTTAGCCTTGAACGGTGGGTTAAGATATCAACATTTATCAAAAACAACAACAACAGTTGTATGTCACACGAACACACTTTGCTCGTCATATGAAACTGCAGATAAGCCATGCATTTGGCATGTGCAATATTTTAATACAAAACATTATGAGATATGAATATTTGTTTGTGCAAATTCAGTATTATAATTATTAAAATAATAATTACGTTTGCAAAGTAAGCTGGTATATGAACTTAGTTCAAGGTTGAAAAAAAATAAGTTTATAAGCATATACCAGGTTGCTAAGGATATTACGCAAGTAATATTCCTCACTTCTTATGCGTACAACGCATACAATTTCCATGAGAATTTTGACCGTTCCCACGACTAAGCCCAGTCGTGGGCCCAGTTGTTTACGAATATCATTTGAACATACTGAAGTTGGTTCAAGTACCAAATTCAGTATAGGAACTGGTTCAAGTGCCGGGTTCCTAGTCAGAAGCAATACTGAATCGATTCAAGTATCGATTCAGATTCAATAACAAACGAGTTATTAAACATTTGTCTTGTACTGGCTGTGAGTGTAGATGTTCGCTGCTACAATTAAAATCTCGTTCATTCAATTCAAGAATGAAAGATGCGTGGTGTTGGTTTTTTATATTTATATTTTTCTGTTATAATAGAATAAATATAAACTCGTAAATGCCGATGATATATAAATACCAAATAAATAGTGTAATTATTATTCATATATCTATATACACTTAGCAGAAAAACTCTGCGTACAGAAAGTAAATTTTGTTTCAACATATAAAAAATTACTAAATAAATAAATTTTTTAAATTAATTTTATTTTTGATTAGTACTTTTATTTGTTATTTTAAAGATCAGCGCTATCGGTGGCAGAAAAAGTCTGCGTACAAGAGTTTAAAAAGCGTCGAAATATGTTATTTTTTAAAAGATTTTATATTTTCAGTAACTTGTTGGATAACCTTTCCTTTTTACGACCTTCATAAGTCGTTTTATTATCGAATTGACCAGCTTCGCAATCTCATTACTGCTTATTTTACCCCATTCCGCGTCGCTCACGTTCTTCAGCATTTCTTTGGAGGTTATATTGTATTTATGTACCCGACGCACCAGTAAATCCTATAAATGTTCTATAGGATTCAAATATGGCGATTATGATGACATTTTGATTTGCTTGGGCACATTTTAAAGCAACCAAAGCTTTACAACTTCTGCCGTGTGCTTTGGGTCTTTATCTTGTTGAAGTAAGTAATTGTTCAGTTACCCCAACTTCTTGGCACTGCTCTTTAAATTGCATTTTAAAACATTTTAATGATCATCTTTACTCATTCTCGACTCAATGAATTCCATTTTTCTCACTCTATTACTCGCCATACACCCCCGCACTATTACTCCTCCACTACCGTGTTTTATTGTTGAATACAAATCTTCATTATTAAAGGCAGTACCCGGAATTCGCCATATAATCGTTCGACCTTTAATACTAAAGAGACAAAATTTGCTTTCGTCTGAAAAAATTATGCGTTTCCAAAATTCTGGAGACTTATTTAAATACTCCCTTGCGAATGCTAAACGCTTCATTCTAATATCTTTGGAAATAAGTGGCTTGCTTCGTACAAACCGGCCATGGTAGTGGTATTTTTTTAATATTTTGTGTACAGTATCCACGTGAATTTGCTTCTGGAATATCTGGTCAATATATTTCTATAACAGAAGTCCAGTTAGACGAGGATTATCTTTCACTGAATTAATAATGCTGCGGGTTTCTCTTGTTGACAGCTTGGATGGACGCCCAGATCCCAACTTCTAGGTCAATAATCCTATTTAGTTGTAGTTGTTCACTACTCTTTGGATAAAAGAATGTGACCGCTTAACGATTTGACCAATTTTGCGATACATTTTCCTTTTTTTCCATTGATCAATAATAATACTGCTCTCACTGATAATAATTTCTTTTCCTTTATTTGTCATTAAAAATTTAATTATTTTTTAATTATTAAATTATAAAATAAGTGCGTGGGATTGTGTATAATGATATACTGGTACAGTAAAACATAAAGCACGCCAAAGTTCTACTATTAAAACTTCGGGAATTCCCCTTTATATGTTTTGTACGCTGACTTTTTCTGCCACCGATAGCGCTGATTTTTTACATTTTTAATTATTATAATTTTCTACTAATGTGTTAGAAATAAGTTTTAGTTTAAAATAAAGTCAACGAATTAAATTACAAACAAAAAATTGATTTAAAAAATTTATTTATATAATCATTTTTTATATGTTGAAACAAAATTTACTTTTTGTACGCAGAGTTTTTCTGTAAGCTGTATAATTACGCTACAAAAAAGTTTGTGTTCCCTTTTTAACTGTGTTGCCGTTGACATAAATGGATAAAATTTATACCGTTGGAAAGGTGAAGATGTGGAGAAGTGCACAACATTATTTTTTCAAATGTACATTAACGGAAACACAGGTAAAAATACGTTGGCGCAAATTTAGCGACCACAACAACAAAATACATGTGTTTTTGAATGTTTTTTGTTTTTGTAGCGAATTGTGTATTGTTTACGATGGATTTGTGTGTGCGATTTTTTTCCACTTTTCTGTTTGGACTTTCCGTGTTGCAAAACTGAATTCTGTTACAATTACATTTTTAATGCACATTAAATTTCAAGTATTGTTTGTGAAAAAAAAACACATTGAAGTGGAAATACCCTTTGATATCATTCGTTTTATTTTGGTAGGTTTGAAATTTTTAGATTAATTTCAAGTGCATTGTGTGATAGTTAAATTTTTTACCTTTTCTTCCAAGGCTAATTAGTTGGTTGAATCGACATTAACAATACTTCAAATCAAGAGATAAAAAAAAGTCCAAAAATTATTTCGACAAGATTCGAAGCTACAATTCGGCCTATGCTATGGTCAGTTCGGAAGCTAATATTTCTGACACAGTTTTAAGAGGAATTTATCATTTCAAAATTCACGACATATTTTATCACAGAGCAGGACCCATGGTCACAGTATCTGATCGTACACCAAATTATGCCCAGTTGTATATATACGATGTTGATACGGCTGTTCAATGTAAAATGCGAGCGCAATCAAATAAAACTTCTATTGAATTTGATAGAATTAATCTATTTATTCGCTCATTTCGTACAATGAAAGAACATTGTGATAGAGTATGCAATGCACAGAAAGAGATTTGTATGGCAATTACCGTGAATCGTGATACAGATATACGAAGATATAATGGTGCACTCGAATGATGTGCTGATAGACTGTAAATGAACACCATTGAGAGAATATGATATTTTTCCAACAAAGTGGGTAGAAGTACGTATAGATTTCTGCTTGGACCATGGCATCCGCCCAAGGAGGTGGCACGTTATTATATCTCATAACGGAATAACAGACTAATAGTAGGCAGATCGGAAATAAATTACATGTACAATTTGTATGTGATTGCAAAGGAACAATGTTTAGTTTGCGTAAATCGCAAAAACTTATTTTTGCAGTACATTGTTGATATGTTTGTGAGAATAGAAGGATGTCGACTACACTTTATAAGACAGAATCAAGTGAATTTCAGGGCAGATATGTATAACAATATTACTGATTATTTGCAAACGAATCAAGTAGGAGATGGTAGCTTAGGTCGTAAAGCAATTTTACCCTCATCCTTCACTGGGTCTCCAAGAAACATCAAAATTAATTAGATGCAATGCAAATTGTTCAGCATTTCGGCAAGCCATCGCTTTTTGTTACAATGACTTGCAATCCGAATTGGCCGGAGATTGTATATAATATCGATACTAATGAATCATCTCATTTTTGACCTGAAATAGTTGTGCGTGCATTTAAAACGAAGTTAAAAGAACTCATATCTGACTTTTGGAATAGGTCTGTTTTTATCAAAGTTGAGGTTCTTATATATAGGTATAATCGAATTTCAAAAAAGAGGTTTGCCTCATGTTTACATTTTGATAACTTTATATGAAAATGACAAATGTCTATTAGCTTTCTTTCTCTTGAATCAAAGTGATCTATCTGCTAATCAATATACGTATACAGAAATTCCATTGCATTAAGTTGGGGTTGATAGTAGAAAATCTTGGAATTAAAGACAACGAGGAGGAGATAAAATTATTACTCGGATGTATGCGGTGCCTCCCAAAGAAATTGAGCTATTCCGGTTAAGATTACTTTTGTTGTACGTAAAAGGGCCAAAATCATATTAAGATGCGCGTACATATAATGGAATTGTTTATAGCACATTTATCGAAGCATGTCATGCTAGGGGAATTGCGTCCAACGATAATGAGTGGAGAGTTTGTCTCAATGAAGCTAAGACATTTAATTCAGCAAAACAAATGCGTAATTTGTTTGCGATTATTTGTGTCTTAAATATTTCAGCAAATGCATTAGCGCTTTCGGTGGAATTTAGAGATAATTTAAGCGAAAATTTCGTTAGAGATGGTTGCAGTGTAGATGTTTCTTTCAAAAGAGCATTCTTGAAAATCGAGGATATTTCGTTAACACATAATGTTACATGTACGTCACTTGGTTTGCCTACACCTACAATAATGCCAGAATTTGCTGATCTCGATATATTTGATCCTTTTGAAGAAGAATATTTATTTAATGAGCTTTATAATAGTGCAAATAATGAACAGCGTGATCCTATTGATAAAGTTATTCGTGAAATTCAGTATCACGATACAGGATCAAATGTGTTTTGTTTGACAGCCCATGTAGGTTGTGGGAAAACATGCACACAAACGGTTATAATTCGTAAATAAAATTCCCTTAATCTTTGATGTATTTCGTGTGCATTTAGTGGAATTGCTTCCACATTATTGAAATTAATGCGATAGTTTTGTTAATTCGAAATTTAAATACGAAGCAAGCTTTAGTGAATGGGATGAGAATGCGAGTCAAAACAATGCATAATAACACAATAGATTAGACACAACACAATAGAATAGATTGTGTTTACTAAAGTTGCTCGCGAAAAACGTATTTTGATTCCACGCATCACTTAACGTATTCAGGAACTGCAATGCCATTTCATTTTCGACGAACACAGTTTCCAGTCATCGCCGCATTTGTTATGTTAATTAACAAATCCCAAGGACAGACATTTTATAGAGTTAGAATATTTTTGAGGAAACCTGTTTTCTCTCATGGACAACTTTACGTTGCAGCCAGTAGAGTTAGATCATTTGAAGGACTTAAATTTTATGTCAGTAATGAAGGTGAACAATGTCATTTGGCTTATGATGAAAGGGAGTTTACGAAAAATATTGTTTACACTGAAGTTTTGAGAACTTTGTAATATAAAATATAGAATTATTATTAAAGTTTTAAAGTTTTTCAATATTTCAATTTTTTCATACGTTCATTTTCCAATTTCAATTCTGTTTCTTGCCTTCACTGCATACAGCGATATGATTTCGTGGTGGCAGAGTATAGGAATTTGTTTGACAATTTATGACGGGAGCAAGATGTTGTGCAAAGTCGCATTGTCGAAATTGTGACTTCATTAAAGAATAAACGCGATGAATTGAAAATTGAACGCAATTCAGTGAATAATAACCGCAATCAATTGAAGATGCTGTTCTACGCTGTTTGAATTGCTGATTCCTATGCCGATAGCTCTCCGATATCACCTGAAGAACAAATGTACGCAGCAGAAGTTAAGATAATTTCTTTGTTGAAAAGATTTCAAAATGGAACATCAGTTCGAGACTTAATCGGTATTTTATTCAAACAATTTATCAACATTTTATACTAATTATTTTGGCGTCCTTTCGCAGGTGCATACGTGGTCACATATGAATACAAATTTAAATTGATCGATTTGACTCCATTGTTCATTCAAGGAAAAATTAAGCCAAAACCAGAAACAGAACAAATGATTTTGCACTATAAATTTTAATTTATTTTTGTAAATTCTTTTCTACAACTTTCGTTAGATTTTCTTCACATTCCATTCAAATTTTTCAATAAAACTTAAATACTATTAATATTGTTTATAAATTTTATTTTCTATTGGTCAAATTTCGACCACTGGCCTAGTTATTATTATTATCATTCATTATTATTATCATATTCATTTATTAAAATATATTTCGTTATTTATTGCAAAGTTTATAAGTTTATAGTATGTAGGGCGGAAATTTGTATAAATTTCCGTCCTTACATATTGATTAAAATATTTATCTATTTCTTATGTTGTATGTGGGTAAGGTATTTAATAATTTTTTTGTATTTTATAGAGCTTAGTTTAAAAGTTTTTTAGTACAAAAAATTTTCAGTAACCAGACACTAGAAATTGTGTCCGGGTTATGGAAGCTGTGAAAGTTGTTATGGAGCCATGACGGTGACAAAGTTCCAGTTAGATCGATGACTGGAAGTTTGGACACCAGATAATAAACCTTTTGAGATATAAATTTTTGGAATTTTTAAGTTTTATCAATTTTATTTGTATTAGTTTTTTTAAATTGTAATTATATAGAAATATTATGGAATATGTAATGTCATTAACAATAATTGTCTTCAATTGTTCATAAAATTTTTTTACTATTATTTCAAGTACACATGTGTAAACATTTTGTTTACTTATTCAAATGTAAACAAAATCAGATGTTTTACGAATCGAATAATTGCACTTTAAGTGCGGTGCAGACTATCATACTGATGTGTCATACGAGAGAGAAAACGTTGTGTGACACACAGGTACGATAGTCTGCACCTCTCACCAATATGTTGGGGTGCTCACAAACATTTTGGTGACAGCTCTCGCCAACGTGTTGTGTATGATATTCTATCACCCCAAACGATTCATACGTAATACAAGAGCATTTTTACCTTACAAATTTATTGTAAGCGGGCGATATACAGTTTGTCAACATTGTGTTTGCAAAACGAAAAAAATGTTACAAATGTTTATTAAATGCCCAATAAAAACGATTTAATTTTGAAATAAAAAAAAAATTAAGAAGTTTACACAAATAAATTAAACATTTCTCTTTATATTAAACTAAAAATTAATCAAAAATATCATTAGAACAATAAAATAATTCACAAAAATAAAAATAACACCAAATTTGTTGTGTCAACATTGTGTTTGCAATTTCTTATTTTCAACGGGACAGAATCCGTTAGATGTGTCTGGGTTTTTCTGTTATAATATTCTGCAGAAACAGTTAAGTTTCTTTGTTATTTAATAAAGTAGAGTGTTTTAAGTGAGGGAATAACTAGAACGCACGTGATTAAATATGCCAAGTAAAAGAAGTAAAAGAACAAATTCAAATAATATTGAGTTAGTATGTTATAATTACTACCTTGGTAAATCTGCTAAGTAATAAAGTCTAATGTTTAATATTAGGTTAAGAACAATTTATAATATCATAAACAGAGCAGAAAATTAGGATTGTATTAGTTTAAAACCAGCAGACCACCGTATTAAACCATTGTCTGATCGCTATATAAGAAGAGTATTGCAAATAATTGATAAAAATCCTTGAATTTCCTTACGATCATTGGTATTAGGTCTGGAGAAGCTATTTAATATTGTTGTTAGTCACGAGGAAATAAGAAAAGTGCTATTACAAAACATGTTATCTGTTCAAAAAATTGAAAAACGATTTCAGTTTGCTAGCACATATTTAAGATATGATTCAGAGTACTAAGATGATGTGATTATAAAGATCGCAAAAAAAGACGCGGCATATATAAAATATACAAAATTTGATCAATTATAAGCAAAGCGCAACCTATACGTTAACTATCCATTTTTTCAATTTTACGATTTTAAAATTTTATTTTAAACTTCACACAAATTTTCACAGCACCACCCGAAAAGCAGTCTTCAAAAATTTTGCGTAAATGACGACTCTTGTGTCTCATACCTGTTCAAGTTCAGTCGCTAGAAGAAATTTGAGCAAAAGAGAGTGCAACTTGTGTGACACACCAGCATGATAGTCTGCACCGCGCTTTAGAGTAGACCGAAATTTTCATTTTATTTCTGCTTAAGTTCACTAAAGTTTTTACGGTACACGTCGGCTGATTGTACCTTAAAGCTTACTTTGCACTTATAATATATTAAATTCTTAATGCTACCACATTTTTTATGTAAAAGTAAACGTTTAATCTGATACGTTCAAAATAAAAAATTAGTAGAAATCGCTTCCGAATATTAAAAAAATAGCAATAATTAATAAATTTGATTTGAATTATGCAATAACTGATATCTCTACAATAAGAATAGTATTTAAATCAAACAATTACAAAAAACTATAATTAATTAATTCAATTGTTCTGTAACTGTTTTACTATTTCGTTGTAATACCGCATGGTAATTTGTTTATAAGCTTTCACAGCTAAATTCACAAAATACCAATTTCGAACACACAAGTCAAATACGGACTTCAAATATTCTGTGCTTCAAATTTGACAGGGTACGCGTTCACTCTTGGTACTTGCAGTCTCAAACAATAATTTAATATAAGAAATAATTCTATGACCACGGATGGTGGATATTTGGCAATACTCGAAACAGCTGTATGGTCAGCCAAAAACTCAATAAATAAAAACAATAAAACATGTTATTGTTTCAATTCACTACATATTATTGTTTTCAATTAATACGGTAGTTTCTATAAAGTAAAATGGTTCCTGTCGTCATAACTGACATTATAATGGAAATAAATAAAAATTTAAAAATTCAATCAATCTTCCATAACTCAAAATTCTATAACACGAATTTTTTATAACTCAAACTAAATAGAGTGCAACAGCGTTTAGAGAGCAAATTATATACAATTACAAAAAAAATTTTTAACTCGAAGTCTCTATAAGTCGAACTTTTTTTTACAAAATAGTACTGCGAGCACGGTTGCCACTTGAAAATTTTTTCCTGTACCAAAATTGGTTTAAAAGGGTACCATTTCTGTAAAAAAAGGTCCAAAATTTTTTTGGACCTTTTTATTTTTTCGTTCTGTGTTTTTCATAGTGTTATAAATGAACAAAATATAAATTAGTGCAAAGTTGATTTTAAAAAAAATTATTTGGAAATATCCACAATAAAGTTGGGTCGTCAAAAATGTACCATTTTTTAAACATGAGTACCAAAAACGAAAAAACGAAAAAAAAAGTACCAATTTTGGTACTAAAGTACCATAAGTGGCAACCGTGACTGCGAGTTATGGAAGTTTGACTGTGTATTAAATTTCCAGTCTAGCTAGTGTGAATCATGCAGTAATATAAGCTTAAGTTCTCTCTATTAAGTTCATAGAATAGGTTCTATACATAAGAAAGAAAAATAAAAAATCATTCAATATGTAATGCGTTTTCAAAAGAATATTTTAAATTTGTGACGACTAAATTTTTTTGAATAAATTTTAGTCACACAATACGCATTTCACACGTTCACATTCTTACACGGTTCACGAAATGCTGACGTCAAAGATAACTATAATTAAATAAAATTTGATGTTATGTACTCCAACATATGTATCTAACATATGCTATACATACCTTGAAATACCCTGACGAATATTGATTTTAATTAATATAGTTCGAACTATATTAATTAAAATAAATTTAAATTATTTTCCCGAACTGCATGAAACACATTTTAGTAAAAAAACAAAGCATAATCAAAACAAAAATAGAAAAAAATGAGAAATGTCATTTATTAATTTGCTTTGTGCATTTCGGTTGATCGCCAAAAATTGCAGCGGATAATAGGAAAAAAGCTGCGAGTGTAATTTAAAGCTTTCAGAAGTCTACAACAGAATGCCTGATGAGGGGAAATGTTGAGGGTATTGACCGAACAACGGCTAACAAAAAAGTCCGCTCGACGCAGTTAGAAAAAAAGGAGAATAAAAGGCGCAAGCGGAGAAGTTTTCGGTCTCTTGGCTCGTGGTTATGTTAAACGAAACGCAACGTACCGGTGGTGTGAAGTACTCAGTTTTTGTCCATATAAAGAAATAACTAATTCAAAAATTATTTATAAACTAAATGTAGATTTACATCTTTAATTATTTTTTTGTAAAAATTAAAAATTGCTTAAGAGCAAAAAGTGTCAAATAAAACTTTGATTTTTACTAATAAAATTTATTTTGGTGCTCGGGATAATAGTGATAATAGCCCCAGTATAAAAGAAATAGTTGACGGCTTTAACAGTGGTTAACTAAAAGATTTTGTACTGGTGCTCGTTCGAAGATTATAAACGTGTTGACACCACAAGCAAACGACGTGGCGCGGCTTTGGTGTCTCTTTGTCTCCGATACGTGGCAAAGTTTAAGGTGATTGGCGGTTCCTGATAATCAACGTTGGACATTGTAAGCTGCCCTGATGTACCAGAGAGGGTAAGGCTTATATATATATATATAAAATACAGAAGTCAACAAATAATACATATGTATAAAACTCGAAATTAAACCGAAAACAGGATATTTGTGGAAAAAATTTTATTCTGTAATATGCAAATTTAATCTCAAATAATTATAAAGTGTAACATTAAAAATTTAATTACTGAATCCACAATTAAGGAATGAAAAATATTATATAAAAATTCTAAGTGAAATATCAAAGTAATCTTCCCTTATATTTTTATTTAAAAACATTTTATGAGTTTTTTTTATAAATTTTGTTGTATGTAAATGAACACAAAGAAGGCATTTATAAACGTGAAACTTAAAACATGATTAATTAATATTATTTGATTAGTATTAACTACGAGTAATTGTAAAGACATTATTTGAAAAATTGGGTTTTTTATTTAAAATACAAATTGTTCAATAAAATTGAAATCAGTTAAATATTATTTGATTATTATTATTTACGAGTAATTGCAAAGACATTATTTGGAAAATTGGTTTTTTTTATTCAAAATACAAATTGTTCAATAAAAATTGAAATCAGTTAAATATTATTTGATTATTATTAACTACGAGTACTTGTAAAGACAGTATTTGATAAATTGGTTTTTTTATTTAAAAATACAAATTGTTCAATAAAATTGAAATCAGTTAAATATTATTTGATTATTATTATTTATGAGTAATTGTAAAGAGATTATTTGATAAATTGTTTTTATTTAAAATACATTGATTGTTATACATATATTACCAATTGTTTAATAAAGAAAAAAACTTGAATTCGAAAATAATTACTTTGTTACGACATCTTACTTCAACGGTAGAAACGACATTAGTTGAACGCTGGGTCCCCGCGAATAGAAATTTTCTTGTAAGACCTTGGACTAGGCTGAGAACTACCCCGGCTAGGAAAAAGTAGGTTCATTACAAGTGGCGCCCGAGCAGGGACCCTCGACTAAGGTTCAACTAAATACATCGAAACACAGCTAGTTTTTTAGGTTCAGATATCGCAAAACATCGTATATCAGTTAATATGGGTCGCAGCTGGGTAAGAAATTTACGCAAAGAAGAGCTAGTCGCTTATTTGGACGAATTCGAACAAGAGTCAACAGGTGTCGTCGATGAATTGCGCCGGCGATTGGCAAACTTTATTGCACAAGCTGACCACAAACCGCAGATAATAACACGATTAAAAGAACTTGAAGATAGACATAGCAGAGTGTCCGTAGGTGAAGTAGAATGCGATCACGCCGTGGAGGAAATACCATTGCCAACCCCAGTACAGACAACGCAAGATAATATTCCACAATTGACACAGCAGCAGCAGTACACGCAACATACGTTACACGTACCATATACACAACCTAGAACCATGCAGGCAACAGTCATCGATCAGGCTAGAAAATGGGCGGTCCGATTTGATGAGAGCGGCGATCCGTT
>NW_024031838.1:0-13695 GCF_002237135.1 Teleopsis dalmanni | reverse complement strand
TTTTTAAAATAAATTTGTTTGATACAAAAAAAATTTTTTTTAATTTTCAATAATAGACTTAAAATTAAAAATAAATTATAAAGAATCAGACATCCACATAAAATTTTAAAAATATCAAAATGTATACAAACAATATAAATCAAAATAAAACACTTGCATAAAAAATATTACATCTTTGCAACCCGAACATAACTTACTTTTTCGAACAAAGTGTGTTATGCCGAAGTTTTTGGAAAAAAATATGTCACATTTTTTGTATATAATGAATTTCTTGAATTTATGATGCAAACAAATTATTATAAATAATAAAAAAAATTCAAATTCAATGTCCGATTGTAAAATTTAATTTATTTAATTAAATTTAAAGGAGAAGTACGTGAGTAATAATAGAATTTTTAATGTAAAGGAGAAGAACGTGAGTAATAATAGAATTTTTAATGTAAAGGAGAAATAACATCTAAATTCTAATCTTACAGTTGAAATCACAAAACAATGACACAACATTCATCAACAACTGCTTTAGCTGAGGAGCTTGCAAAAGCCGTTGACTTGATAATGCATCCACAAACAACTCAACAAGCTCGTATGGAAGCTTACATTGCTTGCGAACGGTTTAAAGAGGAATCTCCTCTATGTGCTGAAGTAGGGCTATACTTAGCTAGTGCACCTCACTTTGGACAAAATGTCAAACATTTTGGACTCCAGCTAATGGAGTATACTATTAAGCTGAAGTGGAATTGCATCGCACACGAAGAAAAAATATTTATTAAAGAAAATGCCATGAAGTTGCTATTATTGGGAGTAGGTCCTGCAGAGGACGCCAGTTTAGCTCATTTGAAAGATGCATTATCGCGTATAATTGTTGAAATGATAAAGAGGGAATGGCCACAGCAATGGACAAGTCTATTATCCGAACTTTCCGAAGCATGTACAAAAGGAGAATGTCAAACAGAGTTAGTACTTTTAGTATTTTTAAGATTAGTGGAAGATGTTGCGATACTTCAGACGATAGAGTCAAATCAACGTCGAAAAGATATGTACCAAGCTCTTACGAATAACATGAATGATATATTTGAATTTTTTTTACGGCTTGTGGAACTCCATGTGACTGCATTTCGCGAAGCTACAACACATACAAATTATCAAAGAGCTAAAGCTCATAGTCGCGTTGTGGATATGGTATTATTAACTGTAACTGGATTTGTTGAGTGGGTTTCAATAAGTCATATTACGTGTAGCAATGGTAAATTGCTTCAAATACTATGTATACTACTAAACGATAAGGCCTTTCAATGTAACTCCGCTGAGTGTTTGTCGCAAATTACAAATCGGAAAGGACAGTTAAAAGAAAGGAAACCATTATTAATGTTGTTTGGAGAGGAATTAATGCGTTATATATTCAGTGCTAGCCAAGTATTACCAGATTTAACAGTTCCTACGTCTTTTGAACAAAATCACATATTTTTAAAAAAAATAATTACTGTTTTAAATGGAATGGCTCAGCAATTGTATGTACTTTGGGGAAAGGAAGAAGGTACAATGCATAGACCTCCTCATTTTGAAATCTTTTTAGAATGCATTTTATCTTTGACACGACATCCCTCTTTGACTATAACTCATGGTGCTTGTCTTATATGGAATATTCTGATTAAGCACGATGCCATTGCAAAAGATAATGTTATAAATATATACGTGCAAAAACTCATTGAAGTTATTGCACCTAAAATTATTAAAACATCGTATCCAAATAGTCGTACCATACCACTGAATATAAGCACGGCAGCATATATTTGTTTAGAATTTGACAGTGAAGAAGAATTTGCTATTTTTTATCATCGATGTCGTGCTGATATCCTGGAACTATTTAGACAAACAACATTGATACAACCGCTTATCACATTTGCATGCTGTGAACAATGGTTGAATGTTCGCTTATCAAAAGCTCATACCGAAACAGGAAATGAATCTTGTAGTGTTCAAGACCCAATTTATTTAGAATGGGAAGCTCTTGTTTCTGTAATTGATAGTGTAGTCAGCCGTATATTAATGGTATCAGAACGTCCATCAGTGCAATCAGGCTTACAACTTCTTGAGCAATGTTTAAAAATAGAAACAAACAATCCATTGATACTCTCTGTATTGTTGTCGTGTATATCAGCGCTTTTTGTTTTTCTTAGTATGTCTGCTTGTCAAATAAGTTCTAACAACGTAGTTGCTATGAGTGGAGTTTCACTTTTGCCGAGAGTGCTGGATAAAATTTTTACGGCATTGGTGTATAATGACAAGCATATCTATGCGAAAGAAAATTCGAATCGTCTACAAGCATGTAAAAATTTACGTCGGCATGCGGCATCGTTAATGGTAAAGTTAGGCCATAAATATCCATTGTTGTTGTTACCAGTTTTCGATCAAATAAATTTACACGTGAAGACTATAGTACAACAACCTCAACATCAAATAAGCAAAATGGAAAGAATTACTTTGCAGGAAGCACTTATACTTATTTCCAATCATTTCTGTGATTACGAACGTCAGTCTGCATTTATAGGTGATATATTGAAGGACGTTTTGCATCGCTGGACAACATTTTCAAATGTATTTAAATCGGCATTTGATTTTATGAACTATGTGGGTTTAAACAAAGCTCCAGTATATCCTTTTGAAAGTGACCCAAATTGTGCCAATCGAGGAAACATTATAGAAGCATTGTATATCGTGCTTGGTGTAATTAAGCGATGTTCATGGCCTGATGATCCTGATCGTGCTTCACGTGGTGGTTTTGTTGTTGGATTCACTGAACTTGGAAATCCTATATATCGCAATCCAGCTTCACCTTATATTATTCCCTTATTGCCTCACATTCTACCATTACTTCGCATATTGAATGAGCTCTTTAGGCGTGAAGCACTGGAAACACTTTCTGATGGATACAAAAATATACATACAATGTTGGAACATGAAAAGAAAAACTTGATGGGTGTATGCAGCGTGCCTACTGATCCACTGGACCCTGCAATTAAAAAACAACACACCCCATTTGATAAAATGCAGCACTTTATGACATTAATTTATGAAGGATGCTATCATATGCTGGGATCGACTGGTCCATCTTTGGGACGAGACTTGTATCAACTACAATGTATTGCAGAAGCCTTAATAAGTAGTGTTTTTGCCTGTTTAGAGGAAGTTCCTGATCATCGCTTACGTCCTATAATTCGTGTATTTTTTAAACCATTTGTTTACTCGTGTCCGCCTGCTTTTTACGATACAGTTCTTTTGCCTTTATTTGTCCATATTACACCTCTAATGTGTGACCGACTAATGACACGATGGTGCTACATAACATCTCTATATGAATCCGGGCAGCTCAGTGAAGAACTAAACGATTCACAAGAGGTATTAGAAGATATGTTAAATCGAACCCTTACAAGAGAATACTTAGATATTTTAAAAATAGCACTAGTTGGTGGTCAGATAAGCGCAGATAATGTCGCTTGTGCCACAATTGATGTAATGGATCACGACGAGCATTCAATGGATGGCGTTACTCATTCCCGTGCTACACAGTCAGCACTATTATCGGATATTATAAGTGACTTAGGAGCGAAATTACTAAAAAATACTATTACTAGTAACTATATTTTAAGAACTTTACTAAGTGCACTATCTTGGAATGACGGTATTTGTAGCAAAAAGGCTGTTAATATATTAGCTCCAGTCATGCGGTTTTTAGCTGCTGAACAACTCATCGATGTTAACAAAGCTGCAAGTGCCTTTACTGCAGTTTTACAAGGGCTCCAAATACATGGACAACATGAAACTAACCAAGCAGGACTTATAACACTTGGGGTACAATTTTATGAACTATTGCGACCGAGATTTTGTGTGCTTACAGAAATATTACAGTATGTACCAAGCGTTAATATAGCTGATATTCGAAAATTTGAAGAAAAAATGTCTGTAGCCTCAGTTAAAGGAAATAAGGTTGATAAAACGAAGAAGGATCTTTTTAAAAAGATTACTACACATCTTGTTGGGCGAAGTATTAATCAATTATTTCGACACGAAATACAAATATCAAATTTACCACCAATGCAGTCACAGAATATAAAACATTCTATCGACCTTATCGAAACACACCAAAATTTAGGCTTACCAAATCTTTTTCATACAAGCAAATGACCCAAATAAATAAATAATTATCAGCACATAAAGTTAGTGCATTTACAAAATTCCATTACTATATTTATAATTATTTATAACTACTTTCAGATGAAAAGACTTGTATGTAATTCTAAATTGAACAGTACAAATACGTTTGAATGTGGCTCTCCAAAATACGAATTACAATAACTTTATAATAGAATATTTTTTAAATAAAAATTATTTATTTTTAATATTATTTAAATCTAAAGAAACGTTATATAAAAATATTCTTTTATTTATTTTAAATTTAAAAACATACAATTTTTGCATGCTTTGTTTATTTTTGTATAAAAATTGTATTTATTTTATATTAAATAAGTAAGATGTGAAATAAATGAAAATTAATTATGGACTCTAAATATTTTTCAGAATGGTTTTTTCGTATAAATAAATAATATAATTCATGTTTCAACGAAATAATATAACGAAAATAAGTTTATTTTAGTCTTTATCATATTGAATGTAGAGTTTTGTTTAAGTAGTGATATTAAAATTTTCATTGTTTAAAATTTTACAATTATTACAGCAATATACATGCAAGTATTTTCTTTAAAATAGTTCGTTATACAACTTGCCCTCGAACAATATGTGGTATTTTGTTGTGTTTCTTGCTAATCAACGAATTAAACGGTTGTGATTATTAAAATTTCTGAACCAAATTTTTTTGTCAATACTAGTATTCGACCAGTGCTTCAAAACAACCACTATACAAAAAAATTGAGTGCTTTTTTTGATGCTTAACTAGAATGTTAACCGGATTGGCTTTGATTTTTCGAAAAATTTTTTTATAAATTTTCATAATATATATCTAAGTAAATACACATATGACAAACGCAAATCGTAATAAAACCAAGATATATTTGTAGACACCTTGAATTTATTAAAGTAAAAAGTGATATTTTATGGTTTACAAAAATTAAGTTAATAAGTTTGATATAATAAAAAAAACTTAAGTTGGCGTACTGCTGAAGTTGTTCCCATACCTAAATCTAAAACATCTAGGTCTGAAACTAGTAACTATCGCCCGATTTCACTTCTGCCATGTATGAGTAAAATTCTAGAAAAAATCATTGCTAATAGAATTTTGTGGTATTTAACTAAAACCAACCTAATTAGTCCTAATCATGTCGCTTTTAGGAAGAATCAAAGCACAACTGATGTCCTTTTACATCTCCAGCATTATTCGTCTTTTGCTCTTTCTAGAAAAAATCATGTAACTATGTTAGCTACTGATTTTGGAAAAGCATTTGATCGCATCGGAGTACACGTTGTGCTTCAGCAGCTTGCTATTTGGAAAGTTGGTCAAAGGATCTTTAATTTTGTTAAAACCTTTTTGACTAATCGCAAATTTTGTGTTAGGACTAATTAAATTCGCTCCGATATCTTTGCTCTGTATAATGGGATTCCACAAGGATCTCCATTATCAGTAATTTTATTTATAATAGCTTTTGATCCATTAAGTAAAATAATATTAAAATCATGCTATTTACGCTGATGATGCAATAATATTCTCCAAAGTTAAGGATATACCTATTCTTCAAATAATCTTCACTGAGATATTAAATGACATAAAAGAATGGAGTAAGTTTTCCGGTGCTAATCTTGCCTTAAATAAATGTAAAATTTTGCACATTTGTAAAAAAAAGAATTGTAACCAACTAAACTTAAGCTACAATGCCGTAAATATCGAAGCTGTTAATTATTTAAAAATATTAGGTATAGAGTTTGACAACAAACTTAACTTTAAGCAACAATGTCTAGAATTAAGAAAATACCTAGCTGCCAAATTTAACATTATTAAATACTTTTCATATAAACATTTTTTTATTCATGTATCAACTTTGATTAATATCACTAAATCACTTATACTCTCTAAATTAGATTACGCTCTACTACTCTTTGGATGGTGTGCAAACAGCAATATTAGACAGTTGAATGCACCCTATCATGCTGCCGTTCGAAGGAGTATTGCTGCGTTCCCCACAACTCCAATCAAAAACTTATTGAGAGAAGCTGGGCTACCTACAATATCAAATCGAGTTAAGTCAACAACTTATAAACTTATTCCTAAACTACTGTACAGCAACAACGTTATTTTACATAAAGACGTTGTAAATGTATTCCATCAAAAGTGAACAAATAGAGTTAAGTCGACAATTGTGCGGTGTATTGAATATGCTAAATTGATCGACCTCGACATTAAACCTCATCGTATGATACAAAATCATGAACCCAATTGGTTTCTTAAGTCAACATCTTTTGTAATCGACCTGCAAACCTATAGAAAAAGTAACACAACCACCAAAATTTATAGACAACTATTTGCAGAATTTTCTGATTGCTATATAAAAAACAATTGGCCTCTATTGTACACAGACGGTTCAAAAACTGAAAATCATGTCACATTCGCTATAATACAACAAAATGGCTCCATAATCACGACTAAATTAGTTACACTCCATTGTTCCATCTTTAATGCAGAGACTCTGGCTATAAAACTTGCTACTGACCACGCAACATGCAACAAAGGCAAATTTCTGTACCGGCAGTAAATCTACAATTGAAGCCAGTGAACGAAAATAAACAGTACAGTATCGTAGTGTACTGTTCATGTCCGAAACACATCAAAAAATTTTTAAAGTTTGTGTCCGCGAACATAAACTTTATTTTTAGAGTTTGTGTACTTTTCACGAAGGTAGTGCTCATTATAACGATCTTTTCACGAAGGTAGTGCTCATTTTAGTTATCTTTTGCCGAAGGTAGTGGCCTTTTTAGTGATCATTTTCCTAAGGTAGTGGTTTTTTAGCGTTTGTCGAACAAAACGATTTGGAAACGTTTTTAATGTGCATTGTTGTTGCTTCGTTTGCATAAGAAGAAGAAAAAATTTTGTTTGCATTTGTATTGCATGTATTTTGTTTGTGTTTTTAAATAAAGATATTGCGTATGCATTTATTGATGCATATTTAATATTAGGGGATGAATTACATAGATTTAATATTTTATTGCGATTGAATGATTCGTATTATATTTATAATGCCAATAAAAGGCAAAAAAACTAAATTGCCAAATCGTTTTGTTCGACAAACGCTAAAAAACCACTACCTTAGGAAAATGATCACTAAAAAGGCCACTACCTTCGGCAAAAGATAACTAAAATGAGCACTACCTTCGTGAAAAGATCGTTATAATGAGCACTACCTTCGTGAAAAGTACACAAACTCTAAAAATGGTTGAATTGTTTTGGACTTTTTTTAATGTACTGTTCGTTTAGTGTTTTTTAACAAAGATGACAAACAGTACACTATGTTTTGCACTTTAGTGTTTGTTTTCGTTCACTGATTGAAGCTGTAAAAAATATCAATAATAACACCGAACTTATTTGTGCTAACAGAAATAACTGCATACGGTTTTTAAACAAAATTAAAATCATGTGGGTTCCTGGGCACGCAGGAATTAAAGGAAACGAACTAGCAGATCAAGCTACCTCTGCCGCCATTCGCTCTCCCTTATTCTTATTCAAGACATCCAAAAGAAAAGAAGTTTTAAATTTTATAAACAAACATATAGAAGACGAATGGGTTATGGAATGGCCAGTGTACAACCATCACTAGAAGTCGATCAATACCAGTGATTTAAAGGCTATATACCCACAATCATGCACTCGTCAACAATGTAAGATTTTTATGCGATTGCGTATGGGACATTCAAAGCTTTTTCATGAACACCTTTTGAGTGGCGATCAGCCATCAAACTGTCCATTTTGTAATAGCACACCATCCATAGATCATATACTTAAAGATTGACCTTTTTTTAATTCTATTCGTAGTAATATCTTTCCTAATATCTCACTTACCAGCGTTTTAAAAACAATTACTGTTAAAAATATACTTTTGATGTATAATTAAATTAAAGCCTGTAATCTAGTAAATAAAATTCAATTTATAAAATCCGAGCTGAAGGCCCTGGCAGCTCGCGCTCTTTTTTCTGATCTTAGTTATAAGATTTTATATTTTGTAATTAATTATAATAAATAAAAAATTTAAGACTTTAATATATACACTCAGCGGAAAAACTCTGCGTACAGAAAATAAATTTTGTTTTTACGTATAAAAAATAAGTAATTAAATAGACTTTTTTAATTCAATTTTAAGTTTTATTACTACTTTAATGCCTTATATTCATTTTAAGCTAAAACTTATTCCTATCAGTTTAGTATAAAAATTTAATATTTAAAAATACAACCAAATATCTCTATAGCGAACCTCCCTATAACGAAATTTTGTTAAAGACATTGCTTTTTTATATATTTGATCCTCTTTATAGTGAACCTCTCTATAGCGAACTCATTTCTATAACTAAGTTTTTTCAGGTACGTAAAGAAATTTTTGCATAGAAAAGAACCTCTGTATACTAAATTTATTCAAATGCAAGTTAGACAGTCAACTAACACATTTTAACTTACAAGAAGCTTCTTTGCAAGCTGTATCATAGGAATAGGAATAGGAAATAACAGGGTACTAGCTCCCATTTGAGCAGAGCACTGCGACCATGATTGATCTTTTGTGCTACAACAGACCCTAACTGAACAAAAGACATTCCGCCTTTCGAACGAAGATCAAAATGTCGGTTGTTGAGGACTTCCTAATATCGGAAGGTGAAAGCAATTCCCGACCCAGTGATTTCCTTCTGGCCCAGATCAAAGCTGGGCAGTCACATAAAATGTGGCTGGTTGTCTCCTCTGCCTCTAAGCAGAGTCTACAATCTATCTCTTCAGATAGGCCCATTTTGTTGAGATGGTAACGTAGCCCATGGTGACCCGTTAGATATCCCACTAACAACCTCAACTCTGTTCTGCTGAAGGAGGATATCTTATTGTAACTATAAGGGAGAACCAGCTGTTTAGCCTGACGGTTACCTCGACTGTCGCGCCAGTAGCGACTTCTCTCGGTTGAGATCCAATCATTGATTAGAAACCTAGTTGTAGACCAACTTAATCCACAGAAAGGTTCTGGGCCACAAATTAGAGTGGCGGATCCTGCCCGTGCAAGACTATCGGCAGAATCATTTCCATGAATTCCTGTGTGACCAGGCACCCAGCACAGTGTCACTTTATTATTGCTTGCCAGCTGCTGTAGTGTGTCATAACAGTCTGCTAGAAGCTTTGAGAAAAACTTCCAGGAACATAACGCTTTGATTGCTGCTTGACTATCTGAATAAATACAGATTCGGGCGCCTTTCAACCCTTTGTTAATGTTGATACGAGCGCAGACCTCGATGGCGTGAACCTCTGCTTGGAAGACAGTGGGCCATATACCCAGCGCGAGCGAGATTCTGGTGTTAGGACCAAATATTCCAGCACCAACTCCTTCTTTGGTTTTTGAGCCATCAGTATACCACGAAATCACTTTTGGTTCAAATCCAGGAGTGCCATTTACCCAGTCCAATCGATCGGGTATGAGGACTTCGAACTTCCTACCGAAGCGAAGTTCCATGTTCATGCGATCTGTCCTATCGCAGATCTCTATGCCAGGAACTAGTCTGTAGATAGAGTTTTGACTGACGAGACTTCCGTGCATGTCGATGACAGGGTGTAGCCTAGCTGCACTCATAGCTGCTGTCTTTTTAATAAAGAGATGCAGAGGGGTGAGACCCACTATGGACTCCAGTGCTGATGTGGGACATGTTCTAATAGATCCCGTCATAGCGATACATACGAGTCTTTGCAGTTTATTGCATTTGACTATTGCAGCATTTTGTTGCGCCTTATTCCACCAAACAAAAGCTGCGTAAGATACAATGGGTCTGACCATTGTGCGGTATAACCATGATATAATTCTAGGACTTATGCCCCAGGTTCTACCATATGCGGTCCTACATGTCCACATGACCCGGGTGGCTTTGCCAATTATATTATTCAGGTGAGTGTTCCAGTTAAGACGCTTATCTAGGGTGACCCCTAAATATTTGACTTCATCGGAGTATTCAATAGCCGTATCCTTAATAGATAGGGACCCAATATTTACTTTGTACCTTCTGGAAAAAGGCACAATTACCGCTTTTTTGGGTTAATACTTAGGCCTTCTTTGATACACCAGTTCGAGACTTTGTGTAATGCCGCCTGCATTACGTCTGTAACTGTGGTGTCAAATTTACCTGTTACAATGATTGCCAGGTCATCTGCATAACCTATGGCATGATACCCAGATTGCTCCAGTTTAACTAGTAAGTCATCGACTACCAGCGTCCATAACAATGGTGAGAGAACCCCACCCTGGGGGCAGCCCCGTACAGCATTAATGCTTACGATAGTGCTGCCTAACTTGGAGGATATGTTCCTATCACGCAACATTCTATCTATCCACGTTATTGTACATGAGTCTATATCTTTACGGGCCAGTGCTCCAGATATGGATTCGTAAGATGTGTTATCGAAAGCTCCCTCTACATCCAGAAATGCACATAAGGCGATCTCTTTAGATTGAAACGTGCTTTCAATTTTGCTGACTTAATGATACAGCGCGACCTCTGTAGATTTGCGTTTTGAGTAGGCATATTGGGTGGAGTGGAGTGGGACAGTTTGTTCCAATTTATTCCGTATGTACAGATCAATCAGCCTTTCGACGGTTTTCAATAAGAAAGACGTAAGACTAATGGGTCTGTAGGACTTTGGTTGGTCCATAGGTTTGTTCCCAAGTTTGGGAATAAAGATCACGTTCACTCCTCTCCAGGAATGAGGGATATAACCCATAGTAAAACAAGCCCTAAAGAGTTTTATTAATGGGTCTATGATGATGTCTATACAATTCTGCAATAGAGCAGGGTAGATACCATCGCCTCCAGGCGCCTTAAATGGTTGAAATGAGTTGATCGCCCATTTCACCTTGTCCCTGTCAAAGATAACACCAGATAGTGCGTATTCCTGACATGTAGGAGCAGTAACTTCCCTATATGAATGTGATGGTGGTCCGGTTACGGAGCCAGGGAAGTGTGTTTGCAAGAGAAACTCGAGGGTATCTTCACGACCAGTAGTGAAGGATCCGTCCGGTTTTTTTAAAAGGCCTACTTCATTTGTTTTGACCTTATTTAAAGCCTTGTGTAGTCTAGCAGCCTCAGGCAACCTATCAATACTATCACAATGGCTAGTCGGTGAGTGCTGTTCTATAATGTTCCCAACTACCAGAGCGTTTTGCTCTATTGAATAAGCTTCTTACTAGTTTACGCTTATTAGCTAGTTGCGAGTTCCACCAAGGAACCTTACCTCTAATTGAAGCATTACCTGCAACCGTGCTGTTGTGAAAGGAGGTCAGTAAAACCTCACCTAAATGGTTTGCAGCCAACTCTATCTCTTCACGAGTTCTTAGTGGCCTAGCTAGAGAAAAATTTTCGGAACCCACCAAGTCCCTGTACCTAAGCCAATTGGTTTTCTTTGGTCGGTACACTTTATCTTGCTGCTCGGATATACCGGGAATTTCAAACCTAATATGTTGATGGTCTGAGAGGGACACTTCGTCCGACACTCGCCAGTTCCATATAGATTCCTCAATACCTCTGGTGCAAAGAGTGAGATCTAATACCTCTTCTCTAATTGCATTAATAAAAGTGGGTTTACTACCTTTGTTAGCTATACTTAATCCTATCGACATAATATAATCTAATAGGTACTCACCCCTTTTGTTATCGTTGCTGCTCCCCCACACTGTGTGGTGAGCATTAGCGTCACAGTCCAAGATTAGCTGTCGCCCAGTGGACTTGCAGAAGTTGATCAGCTGCTGGACTTCCGATGGTGAATGGTTACTTCATCACCTGGGAAGTAGGCAGAGGCCATGACTATATCTGTGGCCCCTCCTAGTGTTGGGACTTCGACTAGAACCGCTGCTAGGTCTCTAGAAATAAAGTTGGTTAACGGAAGATATTTTACATCTCCACCGATTAGGATAGCTGCACGTGGCACTGCTATCGAACGGTCATAAACCGGCTTACCTGATTTAGTGTTGAGACCCCGTATTTGGCCATCAAACACCCACGGCTCTTGGATAAGTCCTAGAGCGATGTTATTGATTTGGGCAATTCTGCACAAGGTGGCCGATGCTCCCTTAGCATGGTGCAGATTTGCCTGGAGCACTTCAAGAGCGCTCATTATATCTCGTTAAGAGACTTACGGACGAGACTTTGACGCTTGTCTCGTCGAGAACCTTTGTTCCTATCACCCTTTGATTGCTTCGGTAAAATTTTACCGATTAAGGGTGTTTTATTGGTAGCGGTCCGTGATTTACCTGCTACAGTTGTCGTGCCCGTGGAGGGCATTGTGGACGTAGTTACCGAGGTCGTTTGGGAATTTCCTGACACTACGCCCACTAGCAGAGCTCACAGCCTTGCTTGTGGAGGGACGTGTGTCTAGTTCCTCTTCCTCAGGAACAGTCACTGTTGGGCAAACATCTGTAAGGGATGCTGCCGAAGCCGAGGATGATTGGATAGTACTATCATCCTGAACCACCTTTGGAGTATTATCTATGGGGTGAGAATGAGCGGGGGTGGTTCCCTTTAGCATCAATCTCAGGTGTCCGAACCGGTATGCAATCCTACCTTTAAGTTCGGATAACTTCCTCATAGATTCGTCATCAATGACGAAGACTAGGTGAAGCATCTGATCCTGCGTCAGCCTACGTATCACCTTCCACCGCTTGGTGGAGAATTTGTTCTGGGTACCAATGGTAGCCAGAACTTTTTCGTTTGACAGTGTCAAACTCTAAGGAAAATAGCCACGAACGACGTGAGTTCGTGGGAAATCCTTTTCCTCTACCACGTTTATAGCGAGTCCGCATTTGGCCCCTATGTGGCCTGAAAATTGCTTGACCCACTTTGCAGTTTTTGCATCACTGCAGACGATAAGCAGCCACCCCGTTCTAGGTAAACACCCTTCGAACTCCGGCTGTATTTCGTCGTTGTGTTGCTCAATAGCAACATCAATAATGGTTTCTTGGTGAAGCGTAATTTGCTCTGTAGAGAGCGAAGTGCCAGCCGGATCGGCCGACGTGAAGCCTAAGCGTACGCCTTTAACAGCTAGGCTGTACGATGGCTTGGTGAGCCCCACGTGAGCCACCTTGTGTTTTTTGGCGGGAAACAAACCGGGGGATTGCTCCTCCGATCTGACCCGCTTGTTCGCAGGCGGATGTTGCATAGCAATTTTAAGAGCCTCTGCCCTGCTATGGCCTGAAGACATGGCCGCCTTAAACCTTCTTCGCTCACTTCTTTTAAGGTGAGTAAATTTTGGGGATTCCAAAGTGAGGTTGCCAACTTTGGAGCCAACGACAGTTAAACCGGATTTTTGTGATACCACACTGCCGGTGTCGGAATCACCAGATTCAACGGCTTCGAAATTTGAAGACAAGACCTCAATAATTTCCTGCCGCCTTACCTGAGATCGCGACGAAGTTACTGCTGGTGCGTACACCGTTTCCGCAAGCGGAGAAGTAGACGGTGGCCCGTCCG
>NW_024031837.1:0-13697 GCF_002237135.1 Teleopsis dalmanni | reverse complement strand
TCAATTGTTTTGGTGCAAAATATATAAAGAAATTAAAGAAAATTAGTTTGAGGTCCAACTTTTGAAATATAGATTGTATATCAATTGTTTTGGTGCAAACTAATTAAAGAAGAAGTAAGTGAAATTTGTTTTAAGGTCATGTTTTGAAGAATAGATTATATATCATTTGTTTTAGTGCAAATATATAACTGATTAAGAAATTTTTTTAGGTTGAATTTAAATATGGATGTTCATTTTTTGGTGCAAAATTAATTAAAGAAAAAATAAATGAAATTTTTTTTAAGTTCAAGTTTTGAAGAATAGATTATATATCATTTGTTTTAGTGCAGAAGAATGAAATGTTAAAAGAAATTTGTTCGAGGTTCAACCTTAGAAATATGGATTGTATATCGACTGTTTTGGTGCAAATTAATAGAAGAAAAAATAAATAAAATTTGCTTTAAGTTCAAGTTTTGAAGAACAGATTAAATATCATTTGTTTTAGTGCAGCAGAATGAAATATTAAAGGATATTTGTTTGAGGTTCAACTTTTCAAATGTAGATTGTATATCAATTGTTTTGGTGCAAACTAATTAGAAGAAAAAATAAATAAAATTTGCTTTAAGTTCAAGTTTTGAAGAACAGATTAAATATCATTTGTTTTAGTGCAGCAGAATGAAATATTAAAGGATATTTGTTTGAGGTTCAACTTTTCAGATATAGATTGTATATCAATTGTTTTGGTGCAAACTAATTAAAAAAGGAGTAAGTGAAATTTATTCTAACTTCATGTTTTGAAGAAATATTATATATCAATTGTTTTGGTGCAAAATATATAAAGAAATTAAAGAAAATTAGTTTGAGGTCCAACTTTTGAAATATAGATTGTATATCAATTGTTTTGGTGCAAACTAATTAAAGAAGAAGTAAGTGAAATTTGTTTTAAGGTCATGTTTTGAAGAATAGATTATATATCATTTGTTTTAGTGCATAAGAATGAAATATTAAAGGAATTGTGTTTGAGGTTCGACTTTTGAAATATAGACTGTATATCAATTGTTGTGGTGCAAATTAATTAAAGAAAAAATAAATGAAATTTTTTTTAAGTTCAAGTTTTGAAGAATAGATTATATATCATTTGTTTTAGTGCAGAAGAATGAAATGTTAAAAGAAATTTGTTCGAGGTTCAACTTTAGAAATATGGATTGTATATCGACTGTTTTGGTGCAAATTAATAGAAGAAAAAATAAATAAAATTTGCTTTAAGTTCAAGTTTTGAAGAACAGATTAAATATCATTTGTTTTAGTACAGCAGAATGAAATATTAAAGGATATTTGTTTGAGGTTCAACTTTTCAGATATAGATTGTATATCAATTGTTTTGGTGCAAACTAATTAAAGAAGGAGTAAGTGAAATTTATTCTAACTTCATGTTTTGAAGAAATATTATATATCAATTGTTTTGGTGCAAAATATATAAAGAAATTAAAGAAAATTAGTTTGAGGTCCAACTTTTGAAATATAGATTGTATATCAATTGTTTTGGTGCAAACTAATTAAAGAAGAAGTAAGTGAAATTTGTTTTAAGGTCATGTTTTGAAGAATAGATTATGTATCATTTGTTTTAGTGCATAAGAATGAAATATTAAAGGAATTGTGTTTGAGGTTCGACTTTTGAAATATAGACTGTATATCAATTGTTTTGGTGCAAATTAATTAAAGAAAAAATAAATGAAATTTTTTTTAAGTTCAAGTTTTGAAGAATAGATTATATATCATTTGTTTTAGTGCAGAAGAATGAAATGTTAAAAGAAATTTGTTCGAGGTTCAACTTTAGAAATATGGAATGTATATCGACTGTTTTGGTGCAAATTAATAGAAGAAAAAATAAATAAAATTTGCTTTAAGTTCAAGTTTTGAAGAACAGATTAAATATCATTTGTTTTAGTGCAGAAGAATGAAATATTAAAGGAAATTTGTTTGAGGTTCAACTTCAGAAATATGGATTGTATATCAATTATTTTGGTGCAAACTAATTAAAGAAGGAGTAAGTGAAATTTATTCTAACTTGATGTTTTGAAGAAATATTATATATCAAACTAATTAAAGAAGGAGTAAGTGAAATTTATTCTAACTTCATGTTTTGAAGAAATATTATATATTATATATCAATTGTTTTGGAGCAAAATATATAAACAGATTAAAGGAAATTTAAGGAAGTTTAAGGTCCAACTTTTGAAATATAGATTGTATATCAATTGTTTTGGTGCAAACTAATTAAAGAAGGAGTAAGTGAAATTTATTCTAACTTCATGTTTTGAAGAAATATTATATATTATATATCAATTGTTTTGGAGCAAAATATATAAACAGATTAAAGGAAATTTAAGGAAGTTTAAGGTCCAACTTTTGAAATATAGATTGTATATCAATTGTTTTGGTGCAAACTAATTAAAGAAGGAGTAAGTGAAATTTATTCTAACTTCATGTTTTGAAGAAATATTATATATTATATATCAATTGTTTTGGAGCAAAACATATAAACAGATTAAAGGAAATTTAAGGAAGTTTAAGGTCCAACTTTTGAAATATAGATTGTATATCAATTGTTTTGGTGCAAACTAATAAAAGAAGGAGTAAGTGAAATTTATTCTAACTTCATGTTTTGAAGAAATATTATATATCAATTGTTTTGGAGCAAAATATATAAACAGATTAAAGAAAATTTGTTTGACGTTCAACTTTGGATTGTATATCAATTGTTGTGGTGCAAATTAATTAAAGAAAAAATAAATGAAATTTTTTTTAAGGTCATGTTTTGAAGAATAGATTAAATATAATTTGTTTTAGTGTAGAAGAATGAAATATTAAAGGAAATTTGTTTGAGGTTCGACTTTTCAAATATAGATTGTATATCAATTGTTTTGGTGCAAACTAATTAAAGAAGGAGTAAGTGAAATTTATTCTAACTTCATGTTTTGAAGAAATATTATATATTATATATCAATTGTTTTGGAGCAAAATATATAAACAGATTAAAGGAAATTTAAGGAAGTTTAAGGTCCAACTTTTGAAATATAGATTGTATATCAATTGTTTTGGTGCAAATTAATTAAAGAAAAAATAAATGAAATTTGTTTTAAGTTCAAGCTTTGAAAAATAGATTAAATATCATTTGTTTTAGTGTAAAAGAATGAAATATTAAAGGAAATTAGTTTGAGGTTCAACTTTTCAAATATAGATTGTATATCAATTGTTTTGGTGCAAACTAATTAAAGAAGGAGTAAGTGAAATTTATTCTAACTTCATGTTTTGAAGAAATATTATATATTATATATCAATTGTTTTGGAGCAAAATATATAAACAGATTAAAGGAAATTTAAGGAAGTTTAAGGTCCAACTTTTGAAATATAGATTGTATATCAATTGTTTTGGTGCAAATTAATTAAAGAAAAAATAAATGAAATTTGTTTTAAGTTCAAGTTTTGAAAAATAGATTAAATATCATTTGTTTTAGTGCAGAAGAATGAAATATTAAAGGAAATTTGTTTGAGGTTCAACTTTTCAAATATAGATTGTATATCAATTGTTTTGGTGCAAACTAATTAAAGAAGGAGTAAGTGAAATTTATTCTAACTTCATGTTTTGAAGAAATATTATATATTATATATCAATTGTTTTGGAGCAAAATATATGAACAGATTAAAGGAAATTTAAGGAAGTTTAAGGTCCAACTTTTGAAATATAGATTGTATATCAATTGTTTTGGTGCAAATTAATTAAAGAAAAAATAAATGAAATTTGTTTTAAGTTCAAATTTTGAAAAATAGATTAAATGTCATTTGTTTTATTGCAGAAGAGTGAAATATTAAAAGAAATTTGTTTGAGGTTCAACTTTTCAAATATAGATTGTATATCAATTGTTTTGGTGCAAACTAATTAAAGAAGGAGTAAGTGAAATTTATTCTAACTTCATGTTTTGAAGAAATATTATATATTATATATCAATTGTTTTGGAGCAAAATATATAAACAGATTAAAGGAAATTTGTTTGAGGTTCAACTTTTGAAATATGGATTGTATACAATTGTTTTGGTGCAAACTAATTAAAGAAGGAGTAAGTGAAATTTATTCTAACTTCATGTTTTGAAGAAATATTATATATTATATATCAATTGTTTTGGAGCAAAACATATAAACAGATTAAAGGAAATTTAAGGAAGTTTAAGGTCCAACTTTTGAAATATAGATTGTATATCAATTGTTTTGGTGCAAACTAATAAAAGAAGGAGTAAGTGAAATTTATTCTAACTTCATGTTTTGAAGAAATATTATATATCAATTGTTTTGGAGCAAAATATATAAACAGATTAAAGAAAATTTGTTTGACGTTCAACTTTGGATTGTATATCAATTGTTGTGGTGCAAATTAATTAAAGAAAAAATAAATGAAATTTTTTTTAAGGTCATGTTTTGAAGAATAGATTAAATATAATTTGTTTTAGTGTAGAAGAATGAAATATTAAAGGAAATTTGTTTGAGGTTCGACTTTTCAAATATAGATTGTATATCAATTGTTTTGGTGCAAACTAATTAAAGAAGGAGTAAGTGAAATTTATTCTAACTTCATGTTTTGAAGAAATATTATATATTATATATCAATTGTTTTGGAGCAAAATATATAAACAGATTAAAGGAAATTTAAGGAAGTTTAAGGTCCAACTTTTGAAATATAGATTGTATATCAATTGTTTTGGTGCAAATTAATTAAAGAAAAAATAAATGAAATTTGTTTTAAGTTCAAGCTTTGAAAAATAGATTAAATATCATTTGTTTTAGTGTAAAAGAATGAAATATTAAAGGAAATTAGTTTGAGGTTCAACTTTTCAAATATAGATTGTATATCAATTGTTTTGGTGCAAACTAATTAAAGAAGGAGTAAGTGAAATTTATTCTAACTTCATGTTTTGAAGAAATATTATATATTATATATCAATTGTTTTGGAGCAAAATATATAAACAGATTAAAGGAAATTTAAGGAAGTTTAAGGTCCAACTTTTGAAATATAGATTGTATATCAATTGTTTTGGTGCAAATTAATTAAAGAAAAAATAAATGAAATTTGTTTTAAGTTCAAGTTTTGAAAAATAGATTAAATATCATTTGTTTTAGTGCAGAAGAATGAAATATTAAAGGAAATTTGTTTGAGGTTCAACTTTTCAAATGTAGATTGTATATCAATTGTTTTGGTGCAAACTAATTAAAGAAGGAGTAAGTGAAATTTATTCTAACTTCATGTCTTGAAGAAATATTATATATCAATTGTTTTGGAGCAAAATATATGAACAGATTAAAGGAAATTTAAGGAAGTTTAAGGTCCAACTTTTGAAATATATGATTGTATATCAATTGTTTTGTGCAAAATTATTAAGAAAAAATTAAGTGAATTTAGGTAAATTTTTTCTTGCCGATAATGACGTGTCTTTTTATGACGAAAGAAACTATTTAAAAGTTAGACCGATTCGAATAGCAAAGAAAGACAAAGACAAAAATTTTTTATTTAATTTATTGAAATTTGGCTGACCATACAACGCTGTTTCGAGTATTGCCAAGTACTCTTCATCAGTGGTCTTTGGAAATAATCGAATTTTATTTAATTAGTTTAAAGTCCGTATATAATTTGTTAGGACTGCAAGTGCCAGGCTTAGAACTCGTGCCTGTCAAATTAGAAGCGATGACTAATTGTGTTTATCCACAAGAAGCCAAGGCTGCACAAACTTTCAATGCTCAAGTTCCAGGTTTTATTGTCACTTATTTTTATTTAATTAGTGACACCAACCAAAGCACTTGCCGTGCTTTAAATTAGAACGAGCTTATAAACTACAGCTTTATTTTTGGAAACACAAGTTCAACGAATTGAAAGTTAAACTTTTGGCTTGCCTATTTTTGTTTCAAAGCTATTCTTTTTGTAGAGACATCTGTTATGCATATTTTTTTAACTTACTATATGTAAAGCGCCTTTTTTGGGTGCAATTTTACAAAGAAGCTATGCAAATGTTTCTCTACAAGTTCGCTAATCACGTTAAGGAAAAGCTGAACAATATTATTGTTCATATATCCTATAATTCTAATTTTTAAGGTAAATTTTTTTTTTTTTTTTGCCGATAATGGTGTGTCTTTTTATGACGAAAGAAACTATTTAAAAGTTAGACCGATTCGAATAGCAAAGAAAGGCAAAGACAAAAGTTTTTTATTTAATTTATTGAAATTTGGCTGACCATACAACGCTGTTTCGAGTATTGCCAAGTACTCTTCATCAGTGGTCTTTGGAAATAATCGAATTTTTATTTAATTAGTTTATAGTCCGTATATAATTTGTTTGGACTGCAAGTGCCAGGCTTAGAACTCGTGCCTGTCAAATTAGAAGCGATGACTAATCGTCTTTATCCACAAGAAGCCAAGGCTGCACAAACATTCAATGCTCAAGTTCCAGGTTTTATTGACACTTATTTTTATTTAATTAGTGACACCAACCAAAGCACTTGCCGTGCTTTAAATTAGAACGAGCTTATAAACTACAGCTTTATTTGGAAACACAAGTTCAACAATTTGAAAGTTAATCTTTGAGCTTGCCTATTTTTGTTTCAAAGCTATTCTTTTTGTAGAGACATCTGATATGCATATTTTTTTAACTTACTATATGTAAAGCGCCTTTTTTGGGTGCAATTTTACAAAGAAGCTATGCAAATGTTTCTCTACAAGTTCGCTAATCGCGTTAAGGAAAAGCTGAACAATATTATTGTTCATATTTCCTATAATTCTAATTTTTAAGGTAAATGAAATTTTTTTTAAGTTCATGTTTTTAAGAATAGATTATATATCATTTGTTTTAGTGTAGAAGAATGAAATATTAAAGGAAATTTGTTTGAGGTTCGACTTTTCAAATATAGATTGTATATCAATTGTTTTGGTGCAAACTAATTAAAGAAGGAGTAAGTGAAATTTATTCTAACTTCATGTTTTGAAGAAATATTATATATTATATATCAATTGTTTTGGAGCAAAATATATAAACAGATTAAAGGAAATTTAAGGAAGTTTAAGGTCCAACTTTTGAAATATAGATTGTATATCAATTGTTTTGGTGCAAATTAATTAAAGAAAAAATAAATGAAATTTGTTTTAAGTTCAAGTTTTGAAAAATAGATTAAATATCATTTGTTTTAGTGTAGAAGAATGAAATATTAAAGGAAATTTGTTTGAGGTTCAACTTTTCAAATGTAGATTGTGTATCAATTGTTTTGGTGCAAACTAATTAAAGAAGGAGTAAGTGAAATTTATTCTAACTTCATGTTTTGAAGAAATTTTATATATCCATTGTTTTGGAGCAAAATATATAAACAGATTAAAGGAAATTTAAGGAAGTTTAAGGTCCAACTTTTGAAATATAGATTGTATATCAATTGTTTTGGTGCAAATTAATTAAAGAAAAAATAAATGAAATTTTTTTTTAGTTCAAATTTTGAAAAATAGATTAAATATCATTTGTTTTAGTGTAAAAGAATGAAATATTAAAGGAAATTAGTTTGAGGTTCAACTTTTCAAATATAGATTGTATATCAATTGTTTTGGTGCAAACTAATTAAAGAAGGAGTAAGTGAAATTTATTCTAACTTCATGTTTTGAAGAAATATTATATATTATATATCAATTGTTTTGGAGCAAAATATATAAACAGATTAAAGGAAATTTAAGGAAGTTTAAGGTCCAACTTTTGAAATATAGATTGTATATCAATTGTTTTGGTGCAAATTAATTAAAGAAAAAATAAATGAAATTTGTTTTAAGTTCAAGTTTTGAAAAATAGATTAAATATCATTTGTTTTAGTGTAGAAGAATGAAATATTAAAGGAAATTAGTTTGAGGTTCAACTTTTCAAATATAGATTGTATATCAATTGTTTTGGTGCAAACTAATTAAAGAAGGAGTAAGTGAAATTTATTCTAACTTCATGTTTTGAAGAAATATTATATATTATATATCAATTGTTTTGGAGCAAAATATATAAACAGATTAAAGGAAATTTAAGGAAGTTTAAGGTCCAACTTTTGAAATATAGATTGTATATCAATTGTTTTGGTGCAAACTAATAAAAGAAGGAGTAAGTGAAATTTATTCTAACTTCATGTTTTGAAGAAATATTATATATCAATTGTTTTGGAGCAAAATATATAAACAGATTAAAGAAAATTTGTTTGACGTTCAACTTTGGATTGTATATCAATTGTTGTGGTGCAAATTAATTAAAGAAAAAATAAATGAAATTTTTTTTAAGGTCATGTTTTGAAGAATAGATTAAATATAATTTGTTTTAGTGTAGAAGAATGAAATATTAAAGGAAATTTGTTTGAGGTTCGACTTTTCAAATATAGATTGTATATCAATTGTTTTGGTGCAAACTAATTAAAGAAGGAGTAAGTGAAATTTATTCTAACTTCATGTTTTGAAGAAATATTATATATTATATATCAATTGTTTTGGAGCAAAATATATAAACAGATTAAAGGAAATTTAAGGAAGTTTAAGGTCCAACTTTTGAAATATAGATTGTATATCAATTGTTTTGGTGCAAATTAATTAAAGAAAAAATAAATGAAATTTGTTTTAAGTTCAAGCTTTGAAAAATAGATTAAATATCATTTGTTTTAGTGTAAAAGAATGAAATATTAAAGGAAATTAGTTTGAGGTTCAACTTTTCAAATATAGATTGTATATCAATTGTTTTAGTGCAAACTAATTAAAGAAGGAGTAAGTGAAATTTATTCTAACTTCATGTTTTGAAGAAATATTATATATCCATTGTTTTGGAGCAAAATATATAAACAGATTAAAGGAAATTTAAGGAAGTTTAAGGTCCAACTTTTGAAATATAGATTGTATATCAATTGTTTTGGTGCAAATAAATTAAAGAAAAAATAAATGAAATTTTTTTTTGTTTCAAGTACAAGTTTTGACGAATAGATTTTATCAAGTGTTTTAGTGCTGACGAATTAAGTGGTTGAGAAAAATCACGTAAAATTTAAGTTACTGAAAGGAATTTATATATCATTTGTTTTAGTGCTGAAGAATGAAATATGAAACATAATTTTTTGAGAATCAAGTTTTGAAACATTGATTGTGGAAGAGACATTTTGAACGAACTCTGAATATAGTACATGGCGAACCGATGAATTTGTAATACGAAGGAGGCTTAACCCTATTTGGGCAATAAGCATCAGTGCTGTATCAGTGGAAGAAATCAAGAAAGCTTTCGTATTACTGAAGAATTGTAAAGGAGCAGGATACGATGGACTTCGTCCAGAATATTTTAAAGTATTCGCTGCGATATGGCTAGAGTCCTCCAGCATTGCTGCTAATAGTAATGAAAATCTTCAACAAAATTATTTTGGAGTGAATAGCTATGATCTATATAGTACTATATGTAGCTCCCATTCTGACTCAAGAGAGATTACATATGACAATCATATGAATACCGCCAAAAATGGTCAGAATCCTCAAAAATAGCTACGATAGAATAAGATTCAGAGTTTTATAAAATGGTGAACTTAGCGATAGTTTTCAATCAATAAGTTGATTATGTCAGGTTTGTGCATTATCATCTTTAGTGATTATCACTGTTCTCGGCACGATTTGAGGCACTAAATGAAAACGCACGTGACATTAATTGCAGATTTAACCAAAATTTGAGTCCTTTAGAGTACGCTGATGACATAGTGCTCATTGCCGGCAGGATCTCCGATATGCAAGCAAGTATTACGAATCTAAGTAATGAATTGAGTAAAGCCAGCCTGAACATTAACATAATGAAGACTAAAACAACGCGCATAAATACAGCAATCAGAATAGCCCATTTGTGAACAATAATGTCTTAGAGAAAGTCCAGAGGCACGAGAATTGCTGCAGTGTTGTTGGTACTGATGGTGGAGCCATCATGGACATTGAATACCGTCTACGAAAGGAAAAAAGCATATTTGCGCAACTTAAGAAAGTATGGGTATCAAGTGCAATAAGTTTTAAGACTTAGTTAAATATTTTTAATGCAAGCGTCAAAACGACTCTCTTATACAGCTGCCAGAAATAGTTTACCACCAAAACAAATATTAAGAAAATATAAGCGTTTATAAACAGAAGTTTGAGGCACATTACGCACATTACGGTGGCCAGCAACTATCTCGAGTTCAGAGTTATGGAGAAATGTAGAACAACTTTCAGTGGAAGAAGAAATCAAAATGCGTAAATATTGATGGCTAGGCAACACGCTTAGGGGCCCAATCAATAATATCTCTCATGCTGTACTGGAGTACAATCCACATGGCCAACGTATGAGAGGTCGTCCTAAATTAACATAGAAGAGAACGATTGCGAGCGAAACGAACAAAACGATAAATAAATTTTGTAAATATACTAAGTTTGTGCTTCACTCTATGTAAATTACAAATATACTATAATAATTTCAAATTAACCAAAGAACTGATTTAAAATGTATGATCAGGATTTGAACAGCTTTGTAAATAATACAGTTTCTATGACTAAAATTTATTTTGAATAATAGTATTATTTAATTATCTTTTGATACCGAAAAAAACACTCCATGCCATGAATTACTTTTATTTTCTTTATATATAATGGAATTGTTAGCCAGACGACTCCACATACTCATGACATATAAGAATACATATTTACAATTTTACAATTTAGGTTTAAACTTTAACGTACCTATTATGTAAAACTTTTAGCACATTCGCTAAATTCCAATTCGTAATATTAAATCCACTTTCTGTTACATTCCACCCACCAATTTTCCAAAGAAGATCAGTTAGAGGTTTCGCGCCCAATTTCTCCATATGTTCATCTTTATCCAAACAAGACTCGTAATATACTTTCGCTTTCCTTTCTGCATCTGATTTAAAATATTTTAAAGGTTTCTCTAGCTCATTTCGTATGACCAATTGATTTATTTGTTCTAATTTACTGAATGTACCCCATGTCGACTTTCCTTCTGGTATCGGATTGGTATTGATCCATTGATTACTATTTAATAAAAACAAAATGGTGATTATGACATAGAAAATAAAAATAAAACAAAATTAACATACCACGCATAGGCGTAAAAATCTTCACATGGATTTATAGATATATCTATCGATTTTAATATTTCGTTCGCCGCAAATATACAGTGATCGCTTAAACATGGCAGTCTATCTGGATAAAATACACAATTTTAATGCATTACTCATGTAAATACATAGCCACAATATAATTTGAAGCATTTATATTCAAGTATTAGATAAACTAAAAAAGCATAGTTCTAAATTATGAGGGTTTTATTTAATTATGAACAGTATAGAAATTTGTTCCACTCCTTATTCGTATTTTCACTATAGCATGTATATACTTTGTATATATATAATTCTATAAATGCATATTAAGGTGCATATAAAATATCCTTGAATGGCTAACGTACAATGTTGTGAATATACCTTTTTTATTCCCATCATTGACTTTAGCCATATCCAAGCAGCCAGACTGCTGCAACATGAAACCTCACTTTAGTGAGATAATAAAGTGTATACATGCTCCTCTGCTGTGTTAGTGCTTGCCGGCGTACTAACACAATTATGTAGTTGCTAGTTTTTAGCGCGGTGCAGACTATCATACTGGTATATCATACGAGAGAGAAAAACGTCATATGACACACAGGTATGATAGTCTGCACCTCTTACCAACATGTTGGCGGGCTCACCAAATGCGAGAGCAGCTCTCGCATACGTGTTGTGTATGATAGTCTGTCACCTCTAACGATTCATACGTCATACAAAAGCATTTTTGCTTTGCAAAATTATTGTAAGCAGGCGATATACATATGTAAAATTTTAATATAAATTTAATACGTTCTTTTATTATTTTATTATTAATGTATTTATTATTATTATTTATTATTATTAAAATTACACTTATGAATTTGTGTTAAATATTTAATTGTATTTTAATTAAAAAAAATATAAAAATTAAAATACAATTAAATATTTTATTTAATTTATTAAATATTGTATTTAATTTTATTTTAATTTATAAACGATGATTGTAAGTAATTTGTTATTTAAAAAAACATCTAAATTAGTTAGTAATTAAAAAACGTGTAGAAAATTGGCCGTAGTAATAATTAATTAATAACCTAAATTTAAGATACAATACTCTGTATTTTAAATATGCTTTTCTCTGTTAAAACTTATTAAAATAAAAGAATTTTAAATGAAGACAATGAAGATTTGTACATTAGGGTGCCACTAAGGTGTATGGGCAATTTTTTTTCGTAAAAACGGTTGACGGCACCCCCCAGATCGGTTCATTTTACTTAAAAAATAATCTGTGTGAAATTTTAGTTCAATTGGATAAGTGAAAATGGTGCCCCAAGAGCCTCAAAGATTGGAAAATAACGATTTTTTCCATAAAATTCATCTTTAATTGCTTATATCTCCGACAGATTTAATTTTACAACTATGGTATCGCAGCTAGTTGATGTAGTCTTTGGCCCCTCAAAAACGCCTGCCTTTCGTACATCGTATCGTCCGTTGCTTTTGGTTTTTGTTACTTCGTATGGACCCAAATATTCATTTATTAATGTTTTACCTGGAATAAATTGAGTACGTTTAATGGCGACCAAGTCGCCTGCTTTATATATCCGCTCTTCTTTCCGCTTTCTATCAAATGTTTTTTTATATTCTGCTTGGACCTCTTCAATTTGTTGTTTCGCATGTTGTCGGAGTATATTGCGTTCTTCGTCATATTCTTGAATCAATTCATCCTCTATTGCTTGTTTTATGGAGTTGTACCCGCTGTTCTTTCGCATTTTTATACCAAAAAGGATATCAAACGGTGAATATCTCGTAGTTCGATGAATTACATTATTAATAGCGCTTTGCACGTCTCCCACAAAACGATACCATTGATGAGGAGACTCCCATGATAATTTAGAAATAACGTTGATAATTGTTGACCCTTTCAATTTGGCCGTTACCCCTTGGAACGCCTGTTGTTGTTAGGATATGTTTGATCTGCGCTGCTTTACAAAATTCTACAAACGCATTTGATGTAAACGCGGCGCCCTTATCGCTCACAATGCGAGTTGGATTTCCAAATATTTTAGTCAACAATTCAAGTTTTGTTATTACTTCCTCAGCCCCAGTAGACCTTGTCGGATAAAGCCACACAAACTTGCTAAAGCCATCGACCATTGCGAAAATATACTTATATTTCTTTGACGTAGCATCCATCGGTCCTAGGTGATCTACATGTAACGTACATAATGGAGTATCGCCTTTATCAATCGTATGTAGTAATCCCTCTAGCTTACCCTGCTTTTTGTTGTACAAAATACATTTGACACAGTTTTTGATTAATTTATCAACTTTTTGCTCTAGATGCGAAATATAAAATTGCTGCTTGATTTGGTATGCCGTTTTCATAACTCCAAAATGACCTTGGTCATGAGAAGTTTTTATCACCTCTCTTTCCATCAGTCGTGGAATCACCAATAAAGTTTGTCCCTCTGTTTCCTTGAACAACACGTTGCCAATCATCTTGTAGTCCATATATTGCTTTGTTCTCAAAATTTGTATTATAGCGCTGAGATGTTCATCGGTTTTTTGCGCTTTT
>NW_024031836.1:0-13737 GCF_002237135.1 Teleopsis dalmanni | reverse complement strand
TGTAAAATGTGATTGAGAAAGATTGTAATATTTTATTGAATAATATAAAATGTAATAAAAATCAAGCATAGATAATTAAATAAATATATTTTTTTAATATTTCATTAGCGCAACATTAGTAATTGAAAATATGGTTACATAAAAATATATTAAAAAATATTTCATTTGCATGAAAAGGACTTTTTTATTTTATGTTACAAAAAAATTATTATTTTCGCATATTAAGCTTATAATAAAAAAGTTTTGAGTAAAGTGAAAGAGAAAGTAAATTTGAACATTATGCATGTCAAAATTTATAATACATATATTTAATAAGATTTAACTTCTTATTATACCATACTTTTACTCATTAAAACAGTCAAAAATTTATCAAATAAAACTAATAATATGGCCTCACCTATATTATTGATTATGTGAAAATAGGGACTCAAAAAAGATTCAGTACTGATTTAAAATAAAATATATTTTATTATATATTTATATTATATTATTATTTATTATAAATAATAAATATTCTATTAAATATATAGTCACTTCCGTCTGAAAAATTGACGTTAAATTACAACTTATATTCACAAAATATTGCTCACGCCCATGCGAATCGTGGTATCGAATCGTAATATTAGCATGACTTTCTCAGTATTACGTTCCTAAATTAGGTTCTATACGTAAGAAAGAATATATTAATCCTGCAACAAACAGACAGAATAGTATTGAAATTCAATAATTAAAAATAAAAAATATAATTAATTAATTCAATTATTACAACTTTTACAGCAAAATTAGCAAAACTTCATAAAAATGTGCGAACATAAAAGTCAAGTACGGCTTTGGGTCAGTTGGTTAAGGAGCACTGATTCTGAGTTTCAAATTTGGCAGGGCACGAGTTCGATTCCTGGTACTTGCAGTTTTAAAAAAAAAAATTAATTATGAATAATTAAATACAAAAATTATTTATAAGACCACTGATGATGGCTATTTGACAATACACGAAGCAGTTGTATGGTCAGCCAAAATTTTAATTAATTAAAGTACTACTTTTCGAAACCAATTTAAAAAACCATAATAAAAATTATTTCTAGTTAAAGTTTAAAGAGTAATAAAAAACAATAATTCCATTTCTATATTTAATAACATAACGCGGTATAATTAATTTCTGTCGAGTATTAGGTATAATTAATTTCTCTAAAAAGGAAGCTTTTAAACATAAATAATTAATAATAATTAATTTTAAATAATTAAAAGCCAAAATATTATCCTTAAATAAATTTGCTATGCGTTACCTAGAAAATGGTATAACTGACAGAGTAAATTTTAAATTCACTCTGTCCTTTGGTGGGTATTGAAGAATTTGCTTACTGGTGCTTTACTATTTATATTTTGAGCCTTGGCAACACTGTTTGAACATTAAAAAAATCGAATTGATGGGTCCTCCGTACAGTTCTGATATGGCACTCAATGACCTATTGTCCCTGCACGTCCAGAATAAATTGCGTGGGCAACGATCATGATTTTTGTCGGCGGAAGAAGCAGAAGCCGTTGTTCCATTTAAAAACCATGTTTTGAATATGTCTGCAGAAGATTGGAAAAAATGCTTTTACAAATGGTTAAAACGCATGCAGAAGTGTGTTAATCATAAAGGAGAATATTTCTAGATAATATTTTTTTATTATTAGGCTTAAAATATAATTAGTGACCCTCGTATATTAAACATTATATAGCATTTTTAGATAAGGAACTTTTAGTTATACTAATATATGTGCTATAATCATATTATTTTAAATATTATTAATAAATTATTAATAGTTGATATTAAGCACACATTTTATAGTTCTATTTGTTGCAAGTGCTTAATTGAATTAAATTTTTTTTATATCTTTTCGGCTTTTGATGGTTATTATAATTGCATTCAATTATTCCATGTCCATTACGAATTAATTAGATTTTTTTTACAATAAAAATTATTTCTATTATCTGCTTAAATTAAGTTCTTCTAGCTGCTCTATGTGTGCTAATAATAGTTAAACGCCATTTCTTGCATATTTTAAATGTGATTATCTTACACTTAATAAATTCTTTTACAATATATCTCTACTGTGATTCAATAATGAGTAAGAAAACCACTTTAGCATTTTGCGACTATTGTACTTTGTACACACATCTTGTGTAATAAGGCAATACCTATGTGCTAATATGTTTTGTACAAATGCATATATAAATATTTAATTAACATTTTGTTTTCTGTAATTAAATTAGTTTCGCAAAATGAGTTAATTCCATCGACACCCAGTTTGTTTTTCAGCATTCGACATCGTCTTACAGTCAGTATATGCTCGACTCATACACTGCCTCGTACACTATATGTTAGTATATAAGTGCCAGCTAGCATTTGCCAAAGCAATTCCGTAATATCGCAAACATGGAGCACATGCGGAATTTTATGGTCGAGCATTTCAATATAAGATCACTGCTATACGCAATCAATATTGTTGTTCCAGATGTACAAGTAACAATTCAAACTGTCGAATAAAATACAATCAGAGAAGAAATATACAGAAGAATTATACAAAAACTGAAAAAAAGTTAAATAACAAATTAAACTGTAAGCAGAAGTGGCAGAAAATGGCAATGCTGAAAAGGGCGGGAGTTGGAGGTTTTGTATAAATAAATTAAGGCAAATTTATTATGCGTAACGCACAAAAGATTTTCTTGTATTAATGTTTAGTGATTGTGATTGTGTTTGCCGTTGTTGTGCTTACTTTATTACAACAGCCGAAAATTCTGAATAATATAAAGTGCAGGGCAGCAGCATTAACACACACTGTTACTTACATATACATATGTACATATGTACGTGTAATAATAGGAATAACGCTTCGACGATTTGAACCAGCTCAAAGTCCAAACAAAACATAGCTTGTTTATTGTCAACAATACAGAAATACAAAAATATAGTAATGTGTTTTTTCTTCTTGTTGTTTTTGTTGTTGTTGCTTTTTTTGGAGATGATGACATGAAGCGTTTAATTTTGCGTTGTTCTGGGTCAAGACATAAAAAGGGCTACTCCATCCAGGAAACATTTGAATGCGAACATCATGCACACACCATTACAAATTTACCAGTAAATAAAAATTCAATATTTCATGGCTGTGTTGATTTTTGCTTTAAAATTTTATAAGATTTTTTAATATGTTTTTTGGGAGTCTTCGGTTATTTCGACACAGGGCTGCGTTAATTTATGCTTCCTGGCAACGAAGTTATAAAAAAAAAGCAAACTAAAACCTAAAGTTTTTAAAAAAAAAAATTAAAATAAAAAAGCTCAAAAATGTTTTTAAAAATGCGTACGTAGTTCTTTTGAAGTATGTAGAAATGCGCATATTTGTTTTAAAAAAAAAAGACTAACAAACAACAACAACAGCATGACAAACAAACAGTCTTGTAGTTTGATTTCTTTTCAAAGCGGCCGTTTAGCCCTTTTCTTGGAGATTCTGTTGGCGAACAACTTTTTGAATCACTTCTGCTGCTTAGTTTTATTTAAGTTTATTAGAATTTGTATTTGGATTCCGGAATATATGAGCATAAGCATGCATAACCTTTTTAAAATATTACATATTCGTTGGAAGACATGTCTTTGATATTTCGTAACCGAATGGTACACATAAGAGTATACTTTTCTTCAGAAATGAAATGGATTCTATAAGTGGAATACTGAATAATGGTTTAATGTTTACTTCTTCTACGATATGCAGTCACTGTGCACTTTATATTTAGCCAAACCAAATATTGTTACTTATTGTTTTTCAACAGTTTGAACAATTGTTTAATATTATAAGTTCTGATTATATTATATACAATGATATTACTATATACAATATTATTCAATATTATACAATATATTCAATATTATAAGTTATGATTATATTATATGCAATGATATTATTAATTACATTATAAGTACAGTAGTTGCTCGATAATTCGTACAGTTGGTCTTCGATTTTTCGTTTTGTTGAGAGTTCTCTATTGTCTTAGATTAGGTTAGGTTAGAATAGTCTTGTGCGCAAAAGCCATGGCCCGTTGATTGACCACACGGCATAATACAAAATGTATACAAATTAGTTGATTATATTGAAGCCAAAAATTACTTAATTCAGGGCACTTTTCACTTGTGTTCTCTATTTCATTATATTATTATTGTTCTCTATTTTATTACATTATTATTAGTTCCTTGTCAATTTATGTTGAAGCTATTTGAACCAGTGCATTTGAGCACTTTTACTCTTTCTTAACTCGAGGTATTTTCAAAACCGCTCTTTACGCCTTGACTGGATTATTGTTTATCACTTCGTCAGACTAAGCAATAATTAACCCCAGATCTGCATACCTCCCCGAGAAACCTGTAACTATTCTGAGGTAACCATTTGATTATTTAGCGGTTTTGGTAAGTCTGTCAGTTTCAGGGCTCTATCCTCTATGTATTTTTTGATGGGATCAATCTTGGGGTCCCTGAGAATGTCATCCTAATGTACTATGATACTTTGAAAAGTCTTCTCAGAGCCTGTCTTTGTGCAAATTCTAGCTGGCGGACAGTAGTGTTTGAAGCTTTGCTAAACGATACACATCCATATAAAAATTATTTGGTTATATATCAGTTTCTTGTTCTTAGCATTGAGATTTTCATTTCTGAATAGCAGTTACCCACCCAGTTTATTACCATATCTCCCACTCTCACTCTCCACGGATTCTGTCTCCACTTACGCGTTATAAACTGATCTTTAGCTTTTTCATTATAGATTTTTATTTCCCATTGCTGGAAAACCTCCAGAATGAGGTTTATATGCTCTTGAAGTATGTTGGTTATGTTGAGAGCACATTTATATGAATATAGCATACACGTATTGTCAGTATATAACGCCAGAGTCGAGAGACCTAACATTGGAATATCATATGTATAAATGTTGTAGAGAGTGGGCAAAAGTGGCGATCCCTAAGGAACCCCTGCTTCTATAGATCGGACTGACGATATTTAAAAATATTCAAAAAAATTTTAATTAATAATATAATTGTTTTCGATGATATTGTATTGTCTATTCGTTTGTCACTATGTTCCAATTTATACTTTTAGGACTCACTTTTGACGACCATCAACAATATATAGATATGCATATATAAGTACTACAAAAGAGAAGTAGAAGATGCAAAAGTATCTCTGTGACATACTTCATACATTTGTTAAATGCTTATAGTGCATATGAATTTATAAGCTTTTCTTTTTTTTGTCAATATATTCTTTTATCTAATTTATGACTTTGATTTTTTTCTATGCTGTTTATACTAAAATAATACTAAAATATAAAATCAGAAATGGTGGCATTTATACATTTACTAATTTCGCACTAGCATAAATATTAGAAAATTTATTGTATCATTAGTTTACTACTTTTCGAAACCTCTTTATTAACTCATTAATGTTATTTAAGATTCTTTCCGCAAAAAGATTTAGTCATTATGAATATTATGAATATTGTTTTCAGTAATACTATTCTTTATTTAAAAGTTTATCCCAACAGAGTTTTATCATGCTTAAAGTTAATAAGTTGATACCATCTGAATACAATACAATACATACCATCTGAATATAGCTACCGTATAAAAGCAAATCAGATGCTTTTAAAATAGAAAAAATCACATAGGGTCAAGTCTGGAGTATTCGGTGAAAATTTGATCAGTTACGTCAAGTATTTTGTTTGACCAAATAATTGTATGATACGACGAAATTCGTGGATTAATTTTGCATTTATCTAGATATTAATTATGATTATATATTCTTTAATGCTAAAATTTATCAAATAATATTATTTTCATTCAATATATCTTTATTAAAAGAATATCGATGGCATGAAGAAAAGTCATAGTTGATGCTTTCAAGAACTTTTTGAGCAGAGGCTAAACTTTTAATTTATTTTAACAAATATTTTTAATTTATATTTTAACAAAAATAACATAACTAAATTATTATTTATTAATAAATGTGTTTAATATTAATAAACTCAATTTATTTATATTTAAAAACAATTCATTTATAGAATTTATATGTTAGGTTGATAGAAGGTTTTCATTAACTAAATATGCAGAATACAATATTCATAACACAATACCTTTATATACCTATATATACTTATTGCATATACCAAAAATACCTATTTTTAAATTAAGTCAAATTTTGAAAACCATTGATTGATAATAAGTTATATTGTACCTATAATAAGTTTATTATAAATACAAGAAATTGTATTTAAGTACTTAGCTGAAAAGACAGCAAAGACAAAATTTTATCGATCTATCAAGTTTTTAGTTACGATATGTAGTATAATTTATTTACTTGACATGTATATTTGATAAGAAAATTTGATTTAATAGAAATGAGCTACTAGCTTATAGGAAAGCTACATTCAAATGAAATTTAAAAATAATACTAAGTTATATTTATGTATTTTTAGAAACAAATTTTAAAGTTCTTTTATAAATTGTCAAAAAATGTGTGATCGAATTTATAGTCTATGTGTTATAATAAACAGATTAATATATAATATATAACCATCATCTAAAAAAACACCTCGAAAAATGAAATTTTGGGTGGTGTTGTTGGGGTGGTGGCATGTTGGGCAGCACTTGTTCATATGTAAATTAAATAAAAATACGAATATTACAAGCAATGACAATCGAAACGGAGTCAAGACTAACGATCTATTTTTCGAAAAGTAGGTTAAAATACTTTGGAAAATGACTTATAAATGAAACAAGACTGTGGTACACGTAAAAATGTCGTAGAAATCAATGGGTTATAAAATAAGTGATCAATATGTATATTCTATTCAGAATTGTAGTTGCAACGCACAGAGAGGCAGAACTTTTCCATAAAACTTTTTTAAATTGAGAAGAAAATATATTTTAAATATAGTGATATTTTAGTTTTACAATGTGACTGTTTTTAAAATGTGAACACTAACAAATTTTTTGGAGACAATCATTTGAATGCAGTTTTTCATCTCGTATGGAATATCTTTGATAACTTGATATGGCTATCCGTTCAAAAGACATTTAATTTTTGCCCATTCAATTTTTGCTCTTTCCCATTCTCTAGTACAAACTATGAGCAGTGATATCCAATATCCTGTGATTTTGGTTAAAGTATTTAAAATCATTTTTGTTTAAGGAAAAGTCAACACTGATTGCACCCTTGTAAGCAGATATTGAATGAACTATTTGTAAGAAAGAACAGATTTTAAGGCGTTTCATAAGTTTTTCATTCCATTGTCTACTGAATTAAAGGTATTGCACTCGTTTGCTTAAATTTGAAATTCTATCCACATTCATTTTGGATATTTTTATAATTATATATTTTTCTAATATTAAAATTTTTTTTCTTCGTTAAAGTAAAAAGGCGGAGACCTAGCACAGACTCTTGAGGGATGACTGCGGCAACAGGGAAGGTGCGGGATAGTGTGAACCCTACATGGAACTGGAAGGTTCGGTCAGTTAGGAATCGGAAGATGATACTGCATAGGATGTTTTTATAATTATATATTTTTCTAATACGAAACTTTGTTTTTTGTTGAAGTTAACATGCGGAGACATATCATAGAGTCTCGAGGAACGGCTACATCAACAGGGAAAGTGCGGATAAATGTGAACTCTACACGAAACTGGAAGGTTCGGTCGGTCAGGAATCAAAAGATGATGCTGCATAGCGTGTGTAGCAGACTGAGTCAGACTAATTTGTAGACCAGTCCTTTGACCTAAACCGTGTCAAAGGATTGATCTGAATATCCAGCCTGACCGCTACTGTTGACTGTCTACTCAGAGGTCAACACAAATATCGGTTTGGAGTATTGACAGTGCATCGACAATAGCGCGCTTGTCTCTAAACAGGAATTGGAAGTTATGGATTATGCGATTTGTGAAAACAAATAGAGTCAGTTTGAAGCTTTTATAGAGTTTACTCACTGAGCTAAGAAGGGACATAGGCTGGTATTGATGCAGGTCATGTTTGGGCTTGCCTTGTTTTTATAATTATGATATTAAAATTAAATGACCAATTTTTCTCTTAAAAAATCTTTATGTACAAAAGTAAGACAAAATGTATTCTTACGAAAAGAATAAAAAAAAATAGCTTGGTTTAAAGATGTGCTAAAGTCTCGCATCGTTTAATTGTTCATTTAAATATTTCATTACACTACAGCTTATCTTTAATTAACGAAAAATAATTGAACCAAATAATCAAGTCACCTTGCTGTAATAAATGCTGAACTATTAAAAAAATAGAAAAAATATATGCAACAAAAACAAAACCAAAATAAAGTGAAATAAAAATTATACAGATTTTTTCAATGATTACTTACTAGGGCACTCGAACACATTTCCATATAAACGTACACTTTGCGTCAAGTGGCTTATGCCACTTGGTAGTTTTTAGTTGGGGTTTCATTGCTGTTGGAAGGTGTTTCACTAGAACGAATATATTCCGCTTCTATACGTTTTCTTCTGCTCCCCATTGTACTATTAAGCTAATTACAATTTACAATTTGTTTTTAAAGTGTTTGTTGCCACCATTTTCACGGCTCTGCCTCCCCTACATACTTTTCATAAAACAATTCATTACAATTAGAGCAAGTTTCATGAATAGTGGCTCAGTGCGTAAAGCAACGCCATATAATGAATTATTTTAATTGCTCGTAGCGTCGCCGTCGCTGTCGTCGTCGTCGTTGTCGTCATCGCCATTATAATCATTGCTATTGTAGTTGTTTTTGCTCCGTTTTGTTGCTACTTTTGGTAGTTATCATATTTTTACATTTGATTTGAATACGGCACTATATGGGTGAGTTCCTACAAAGCTCTTCCAAATAAATACTCATATCTCTCCATGTATTGAATAAATGAAGGAATTATTTCTATTATTAGTGTGATAAAGCATTATATAATGATGAATAAATCATTATTAGTTTAATATAAGTGAAATAAAATAAGCACATTCAATTCATTAGAAATTAAGATAATGAACTGAAGAAATCTGCCGAGATGGTTTATTAAAATTTACTGTTGAGTAAGGTTATCCATTTAGTATTCCTGATTTATCAGCACTATTTCCATAACAAACATCTAATAAGTCTGTCAGTCAAGACATCATTTTATCAACACAAAATTTGTCATTTCATAATATGTATCTCTTAACAACCGATAAATAAGTACACTAAAATTGTAAAAAGTTATATAAAATAATTAAGTCTTCAATAATTATTTTTTAATAAATAATTAAAAAATCTTGTTTTCTTTATTTTATTATCTTTAACTGTAATACATTTAATTAATAACAAAATTAAAGAAGACTGTCCTGTAAGTCTTATGATTGATCGTAAATAGTTAATTATACGTCGACGTTTTGAATGGCTCCGTTAAAGTTAAATCACATACACATAGAAGTTGTTTGTTGTTATTAACAACTTATTAACGTAACTAGTCACAGTCTTGTGGCATGATTATAAGTTGTTCGTTGCTACTCCTGCTACATAGAAGAAACTTCTAAGATAGAAAAAAAAATTTGCATTAATGGTAAAATATTGTATCAATTTTAAACGCAGCACACACTTTTTTCATTTATAATATTTCGTTTTAGTGTCACATCTCAGAGATATTGGCACAAGAACGGTCCGCATAGTAGTCAAATTTTATTGTTTAAGTTTAAAATCGAATTTTTACCAAAAGAAAAATAAAATATGAAATTCTAAATTTTAATTCAATATCGTTAACCTTTCGCTTCTCATACATAGTAAGAGAAATTTTTAAAATACAACTTTCTAAATGAAGAATATAAATAGTTTTGAATCGTATTTGATGAATTAATACACGCTATAGAATCTCTCTTTGGTAAAGTGGGCACTAATAATCATAGTATTCAAATGAGATATATTTATAAGATATAAGATATAGATATAGTATTCAAATAAGATATATTTGAATACTATGATTGAGTTGTATTATATAACAATTAAAGTTAATTTAAAGTTATTAATTTCTTTGTCAGACTCAATAGAGAAGACAAGAAGATGATATATACTTATGATTTGAATCTGCTACCAATAGAGCAAAAATTAAAAGAAATATTCTAAAATAACTCAACAAATGAGGTTCCGAATTCTATTTTGCTAGGCTAGGCCTTTCATATGTTTAGGAATACTAATTACATTGGGCGACTTTCATTTGAAACTTTTAATACATTCATCATATGCTCCATTTATTACATCACTAAACTCAAATTATTATCTAGTTCTGTACCACTTTCTAGATAGTCTAAAACTGACCTAAAAAAATTACGATTGGTTTTTACAAATAAAATTCAAAAATACTACAATGTAATAATAATGGTCTCAAATAAAAAATGACAAATGATTGTCTAAAAAATGAAATAATATTTATTATAAACATTTAAAAACAAAAATATAACATAACGAAACACGTTTATTATAAACACTTAAAAACAAAAACAGAACATAATGTAACACGTTTATTATAAACACTTAAAAGCGAAAACATAGTATTTTTTCCCCAAGGCATTAACAGTTCTTAAAATTTTTTGTTATATAGGTTGTTTTTTAAAGACGATCCATAAAATTCATAAGTGTATCCGTGGTCAAAGAGAAGTTATAAGAACTCAAAATATCTTACAAACGGTTAAATAAAAGTGCTTTATCCAGACACCAATTTTTTTTCTGTAAAATATTCCTCATGTTCTTATACTTAAAACGGAATTAGCTTTTTTTCCAAGATTTTGAATTATTTTAGTAAAATCTTACTTTTAACTTTTCTTAACATATTCTGGTCCGATAGAAATGACAAGTGCTTAAAAGACACAAGCACCCAGAAATGTTAGGAACAGAAATGTTACAAATTGAAGAACTTAGACACGTTAAAGTAGGAATTACACTACAGTTTAGCGAGATAATCGGACTAAGAGAATAAATTTAGGTCCAGTAGTAGTACAATAGATCTGAAGGTTGCGGTGTATACACTCACATAATAATAATATTATACTTTTAATCTATTTTGAACAGCAATCGGCCTATAAAACAAGCTATTTATTTTTTTGTGATTTAATGAACACATTTTCTATAATGTGTGGGTAATAGCATAAAAATTAGTACATTTTTGTTGCAAAAAGTAGTAGGTAATTAGTTTCAAGGTTAGATTACAGAAAAACGGTTCAGGATAAAAGAAAACTTTAGGTTATAACAAATTTCTTTTGCGAAAAATAAATTTCAAATCATTTTGCGAATAGTGAAAGCAATTAGTGATATACCGAGACTTTTTAATTGAACCATTTCTGACATATTTAAAACTTAGTAGCTAGAGGTTTTTTATGGGCAACTTTTCTTTGATAACCAAATATTATTGATAATATTGAAAATTATTATGTACTCTTCCCCTCTTCTCTAGGGTTTTTTTTCGTTGTTTAGTACAAAAAATCGGCAGCGAGCTTAATGAGAAACGCACAAGAAACATAAAATGTATATATATATATATATATATATATATATATATAAATATAATATATATTACATATATGTAATATATATATATGTATATTACTATAAACCATTGTAGTCCGTTATTATTTTTAATGTTTTCTATATTTTTTTTGGACGCCCTGCCGTATAAGTAACATTTTGAATATAAACAATGAAATTACAGCTCTCAGCACCGATTGCTCTTTATTTAGTTTATGTACGTTTTTTTTTTTTTTCGTGTTTATAATACTGTGTTTTTCCAAAATTTCAAATGTGTTCGGTACAGTATTGAATTATTTTTAGAAAAGTACAAACTGAAAGAAAAGTTATTATTGAAAAAGTTGTGTCGTTTGGCTTAGACGCAATTGAAATCAATATTAATTCCCATTAGTTTGGGAAGAAAAAGCCTTGCGGATCTACATGCGAATATGAAATCAAACACACACAAAGCTTTTTGGTTTACTAATGCGCTTTTATTATTTCAAAATTCATTATAGAAATAAATTAAAAATTTAATTAAATATTGCAGTTAATTATTTGCATATGGAGCACAAACAAATACGCACACTCAAACGCAAAGTAATTTTTTATTTATTTTCATTTACAAACAATTTATACTTAACCGGGCAATATTCGACTAACTTTGTGCTTTTAACCATGAAGAAACGCATTCACCCAGAGGTGTTCTGCAGCTTTGTGCGCATGCATCTATGCATGTAAATATGTATCTTTGGCTTCACACATTCATATAAGTGTACTCGTGCTCGTGCGTATGTGTGTGAAAAATTGTTATTGTTGTAATGTTGGTGCGTGCGGTAGAATGGTTTTTAATTAGGTTTTCGTTTTGCTTATTTTTTTAATTATTTTAACAGATTTTTTATGGAATGGAAAGATGTTACTGACTTACGCAAGTTGTGCCTTGTATGGAATACATAATTAGGGATTTTAATATGTGTGGCTTGGGTTCGCTATGCGAGCGAGTATTGTTTAAATACGATTTTTATATGTGCAGTGTGTTTTGTCTATTGTTGTTTGGGTCGTTGATGTTGTTGCTGTTGTTGTTGTAGGTTATTCTGTTGTTAGTACTTTGCTTTATGTATGCGCTGCTTATTCATGGGAGAGTTTGTGCGTGACTTGTTGTATTTTGTTAAAAAAGACAATTTTTTTTTAGTTCAGCCTTTAACCAGATTTTTTTCATTCTTTTTTCTTCAAACATTAGTGTTTGTGCGTAAGTTCCTTTAATTTTTTCTTTTTTTGTGTTTTAATTTATAAAGTCAATTATAATATTTCAGCATTAGTGGATTGGGTGCTTGTGTCTTTTTAGCACTTGTCTTGATTATATGTAGTGGCGGTGGTCGTAACCTTTTCTTTTAGTGACATTTTAATGTTTTGACAAGTGGCGGCTTTAGTTTTGAAGTGGAAGTGGATTTTTCCATTTAATGTACACTCGTTTGTCAAACTATTTTAATTTTCAAAATGGATTTTCGTTGTCTTAAGTGCTAAAAATAATGTGCTTAACATTAACAATTTCTGTAGCCCAAAGCTCGTAAATAATAATTGCAAGGCACATTAAGAGTATTTATATAATTTTATGTTGTCAGTTTTGTAACATTAAATGATTCTACAATTGGAGATGGAACACGAATAACACTAGAGATGAGATATTAGATTTATAACACTTCTGATGATATGTTAATTTTGCGTTCTCCATGCAGTTCATATTTTTGGTGGTTTTCTTAGAATGGCTTAGAATGGCTCGTAAAAATTGGCACTTTTGGGCAATGAAGTAAATGCATGTCATGCAGAGTGTGATACAAATTGTAATAATTTGCTATTAAAAAACACAAATAATCACATTTATTACCAAACAATAGAGCTTTGCCTTTAGTGACGAGTCATATATAGCCTTGGATCTCATGAGCAAATTTGAGCTGACATATTGTTTTTTCTCTCCCTCTAAATTTTGTTATTTGCATTAAAAACAAAAACTATTTTGCTCATGACACTCTTCATAATATGGATTTAGACTTTTATTTTTCATCAATATTCAAATGTATATGTTAAAGAATTATTTAACAAAAATTCTCAACATTATTTAACTGAAATAACTAAATCATACATTGAAAACACCATGCTGTATATGAAATTAAGTTTATATAATTTACGAAGTACCTTTCAA
>NW_024031835.1:0-13751 GCF_002237135.1 Teleopsis dalmanni | reverse complement strand
TAATTTTCCAAGCTGCTTAAATTCTAAAGTTATAATTTTTCTCTATTATTTATATTAGGTGTGAGATACTCAGTTAAAAAAATAGTAATAAATTAATTCATTGACAGAAAGGGTAAGTAAAGTTGAGCCCATATCATTCGATAATTAATTAAGGTAGAAAACCTTTCTTCGAAAATATTTAGGGGAAAGTAAACTGCGCAAAAAGTGCTAAAAAAGGAGCTTCGTGTGTCTAATGAGAGTAGAAAAAAATTCAACAAATTATTATAATTATTATTTTAAATAGGGAAATAATTAAAAACAACTGAAATGAAAAATTTCTTTTGTGATATTATCAATACTCTTGTGCCCTAGAGTTTGCCTGATATATATTATGTTTTTAAGATAAAAAAAAATTTCCTCAGAGATCTTTCTTAACATTTTTAGGTTTTTTGTAAGTCTAGTTGAATTTTTCTGAGATACTTTGATAAGAATAGATAATAATAGGTATGGAATTATCTATTAAAAAATTTTCAGTTACTTTAATAAATTTATTTAATAGTTGTTTTTATGATTTTATTTCTATCATAGCTATTTATATCTTTTCTGCGAAAAAAGCAGGGATGGCTTTCTGCAAAGGTCGATTACAAAAAAAACTTTCTATGATAGAACTAACATTTTATATAGAAACTTTTTATAAAAAAAATACTAAATTGATAATGATGTATATATTGAAAAATAAATAAAAACATATTTTAAAAATTTAAAGGTAAATAAAGTTTTCTGCAAAAACGATTAAAAACATTCCCAAAAGAGTATCTTTTAACCTGGAAAATTTACGTACTCATTTAGATACAATGACATTGCATTTATTAAGATAATAAGTTTTTTATTTTAAATAAACTATAATTTTTTACAAAAAATAATTTCAATCGATTTATTGATTCTGAAATGAATTCTCAATTAGCTTTTACTTTGATGATGATGTGGTACTGTATTTATGTGCGAAACCAAACAGTTTTTTCGATTTGATTTATGAAATATGTGGTTTATTGCAATTTAAATGATATAATATTTTTAAATAACTTTCCTCTGATCTTGTTTACTAAATAAATAAGAGTTACAGGTAAAGGGAACATTAGCTGGCTTATTAAGTTTACAATCTTTCCAAGCGTTTAGACAAGAATTTGTCTGTAAGTAACCCTTAATTATAGCCGTGTAGTATTTTATATCAATCCTAAGGAATGCCTTAGACCTAAATAATGCCTCTGATACTACAATGGACCATAATTTGAGTTTAAATGCGCTTTGGGTACAAGACCGCCACTTGATATTAACCTCATCTAACCCAAGTAATGCTCTTAAGGAGCCGTTAGTAATTCCGTCAATACCTAAAGAAATTTTGTGTTTAAAATCTCAGTGTATGAAACTTGACTGATTTTATAAGGATGAAATCGCCGACTAATAGTGACAACAGATAGTTCTTAACTTCATTATTAGTGGCTTGAACACTTAGCAGTGACAATTTAGCAATTAATGTATATTAAATCATCTGAAAGTTGATGTGTAACTGAATGATTTAGAAAAACAGTATTTCAAATATTGGGAGGTTTTTGGCAAGTGCATTATTTTCATATTAAGAAACTATTTGAAATTACTAGCTTTGATAAATATAGAAATTCAAATACTAAGCTTCCTATGTTTCACCACCTAATTACAGGAAAGCAATTTCACAGTGTGATAGCTTAGATCTTCACAAATCGTTTTTCAGAGGTCATTTCAGAAATGAGACTTATGGGTTCAAATCTTACACTTAGCGGTGATGCTCACAAGCTACTACCAATTAAAAAATATAGAACAAAATTTATAAAAAATATATAAAGTACATAGGATATAGTAAAGTAGAAAAATATTAATTAAAATTAATATTTTAAAATTTAAAGTAAAATTAAAAAAAAATTTAAAAAATATTTTAATATATAAAACAGAAATTTTTAAATATATTTAAAATTTAGGAAATAAAAAATATTTTATTTTAAAATAAATTTAACAAAATAAAAAAATGCAATTAAAATATATTTTAAAATATAAAATATTATGAAAATATGTAAAAAATATATAAAAAATATGTAATTAATATAAAAAAATAAATCAGCTACGAAGTTAACGAGAGGTGTGGAGGAAATATTCTGATGAATATTAACTGTTAGAACGAACATAGTGAAAGGGTTCACTTTTTACTTATGAATTCTGTTTGTTAAAACAACTACCTCTATGCTTTTTTTATTGTATGACTTAATTAATTTATTGAGGATTTTGTACTTAATTGTATTAAAGTGTGAATAAAGACATTAAACTTGTCACAACAAAATAATATATTTTTTGTTTAAAGACTGCCTGCAGTTAATTATAAAATGTTTGTTGATTAATATATTTAAAAATAAAAACACAATTTATTAAGCTTTTTGTTTTATTCTTTGTTTTTCTTACTTTTAGTCTTCTTCCTTTCTTACACAATAAACACTTCCTTAGCATAAAGTATCCCTGTTAACTCAAGTGTTTATAAGTATAAAAGTGCTATTTACATGGCGCTTAAATTATTAAAAAAAAAAGTGAATAAAAAAATAAAAATAAAGAAAATATGAGGAAGTCATGCATTGACGGTAAAATCTCAATTGCATTTGGTAAAGCAAAGATTTATCTTATCGTTGGCGATAAACATTACAGCAATTCGGCGTATGTTTGCAATGAAACTTCAGACGGAAAATAAATTCGACTGAATTTTATTACACTCTTGATAATTTCGGCAATAACTCAAAGAGGTAATCACCACATAAATAATCTGAAGCATGTCCATAAAGGAGCAAAATAAAGACGCGATCGCATACATAAACGCCAGCTACAATCTTACGCATACAAATACAGATACAACTCATAAACACAGATACACACACACACACAAACACTGGCTCACGTCTACATAAACATCCGGCAATGGTAAGAAAACACAAACATACGCAATAAGAACGCAAACAATATTGTCGCTTAAGAAATATTGGCGAAGTAAGCCAGCCAAGAAGCAGCATCCGCAGCGGCAGCGGCAGTAGCAGCAGGAACGTATTGTCGTTGCAAGGAGCGAAAGGATGCCAAAAAATGTTAAACACACACACGTACTCGTATGAAGACGAGGACGAGTATCACAGGATGCCATGCGAATTATGCTATTGAATTTCGACTTGAAATTGGCAGCAACCAAATTTTTAAATTGAAATTTTACTACTGCGAAAAAAAAGAGAATCATAACTTAAAAAAGCAAAAATGAAAAGAATAAAATGAAATCAATTGTAAGAAAAGAAAAAAAAAAGAATGAAAAATTTTAAGAAAATTTCTGCTCAGCACTAAACAAACCATTTTCCCTACAAACACAAATCGCATACAAATTAGAGTGAAACTAAAAAATGAATCCAGTAAACACATTTAAGCTAAGCAGAAAATAAAACGACCGAAAGCAAAACTATAAGGAAAAGTGTTTTACAGAAGCTACAGGAAATATGGAGTACAAATTCAGGACTCAATGAACTTGTACTTAGGCAAGGAATACCCTGTGCTACAGCCATGCTGTGCTTATGTGAAGTATCTCAACAACATTGTTGGCCAAAATGTAGGTTAGACTTACACACAAATACACTGAGAACATAAATAAATAAATAAATAAAATAAACTTAAGCAAACTGAACAAAACTGAACCAAACCGAACCAAACTGAACTAAACTGAAATGAAACTGAAATAGAGGAAGAAAAATATTAGCGCCAAATGCTAGAAAAGTGGTTATGTTTGGTTTTGCAAACAGCATGAAAATTGCAAAGTCGACAAATTTCTATTTTCAGCACAATAAAACTAAAAATAAAATACAACATAACAAATCCAACTACAATACTACAATTCAGCAAGTAGAGGAGAAAGCCATTATAATATATAAGTTGGAAAAATACCGGAAATCTCACTGACAAACTTATGAAATATGTGAGGAATATCAGCGAATCTGTTAACGTATTGCACCAAATTCACACGTACCACACGTAGCGATAGTATATCTCAGAAGATAACTTCAAATCTAAGACTAGCATATTTTAAATTTAACACAAATATTTACTTGTTGTTTTCCAATTTTGCTGTGCTTTGCCAAATATCCACAAAATTCGTCAAACAGCCAAGAGGATTCAACTCGAGAAATGCAAACAAATTGAAAATTGCATTTAGCCACTTGCACTTTATTACTCTTAACACTTTACTTAACGCTATCTTCTCTATGTTCACTTCTCTGTGTAAGATAAGATATCAAATATCTATTTTTCGGCTTCTGCACTAACACTTTCACCGAACCGACCGTCAATACCAACGTTCGCAACGCATCTACTATCATCAGCGGCTAGAATCCTGAAGATATGCTGTGATTTTTTACTATTTTGTAGGCGAAACTGATACACAAACACGATGTGGCCAAATTCGAAAATTGTACTCAACGCACTCTGTGTGCTGTCTTTGGCAGTGTGACACACGAATGCTTTGTTGTTCGTGTTTTCTTCAGAAAAGTACATCCTTGCAAAAACGAAACACTGGCGGAGTTCATCGAAAACGAAAGCCCATCGTGTTTGTGTAGTTTTTTCTTCTGTGATTTTCGTAGTCAGTGCTGAAATACTCAAATTCGCATTCAGAGTGTGCCACGAAGAGAGAGAGCATAATAAAATTGGAGTTAACACTGGTCATGGTACAGACTCATTTCTCACAGTTGCATTTGCCACGTTTGAGTGAAGTTCAGAGTTCGCTTTTATAACAGTTCTCTGAACGTACACTAGTTGAGGAATTTTAAGGCATTTATTTTTTATATATGGAAAGGTTTTCAATAAAAATAAAAGTTATGGTCTTGCGTTTTTTTCTTAAGAATTAAATGTATCATTCCTAATGCATTTAGGTGTCCAAATAATAATAGTATAATTTTATATAAAACAAAATACTTAGCAAATATTGTTATATATAAGAAAAGTCTACAGAAGCATAGACGCTATCTTATCTTAGTAAAATATTTAGTTTATTACGAATTGGACCAAGAGCTTGTTATATATATGAGAAGTCTACAGAAGCATAGACGCTATCTTATCTTAGTAAGATATTTGGTCCACTACGAATTGGTAACGATTCCTCTGAGAAGACTTTTCCAAGTACCATGGTACATTAGGACGAATGACATCCTCAGAGACCTCAAGATTGATCCCATCAAAAAATACATAAAAGATAGAGCCCTGAAATTATTTGCGAAAACTGACAGACTTACCAACATCGCGTTATCAAATCTCAGAATGGTTACTGGCTCCTCGGGGAGGTGTGCAGATCTGAGGTCAATTATTGCTTAGTCTGATGAAATGATAAACAATAATCCAATCAAGGCGTGAAGAGGGGTTTTGAGAATACCTCGAGTTAAAAAAGAGTAAAAGTGCTCAAGTGCACTAGCTGAAATAGCTTCAACATAAACTACCACATCCAAATGGATAATGAGATTTATCACGACATTGTTATAGTTCAGTGAATTAACATTCAGCGGCTTTGCTAGTTAGATGATTTCGTAAGAATGGATGTAGATGCTGCAACGAAAAAAATATTTGAAACGGTAGTTGGGGGAAGAAGATTTAGAGGTAGACCGATAATGAGGTGTCTCCGATAATGTGATCAGTTAAGGGAACTTTAATCGCACATCAAGTACGAGACTGGAGAAGCTGCGTACACAGATGTGATACAGTTGAAGGAACATTAAACGCACTTGATGTACGAAACTGCAGAATGTGCGTACGCAGATTGAAAATGTACAACAAACTGTACGTTCTTTGTTATAACATTGACAATATTCAGCAAATTAGTGGTATTAGTAGCTAGGTCTTTTCGTGAAAATGAATGACAATACTTCAACGAAAAATGAGGTTTAAGCGATAATTGGAAAAAAAAGACGTGTAGGGAAACTATGTCTTTGATAAAGTGATTGAATAGAGAGAGCACTAAGATTACTAGTTTTTATGGTCAATTAAGTAAACAAATAAGTCCTCTTATTATGTTCACTGATATGAAATTTTTTAAAATTATAATACCAGATCACATGCAGTGTAAATAATATATATTTAAATATATTTCAGCAAAATACTCGTCTTAAAGATCAGGCATTTTGAGAAGTATCTTTCAAGGAAATTAATTTATTTTATTCAAAATATTGGCCATCTACACATTTTTCCCATCTCTCAGACAATTCATAAATACCATGCCTGAAAACTGCTCGTCTTTTGCTGCAAACCATTTATTGAGCTATTTCCCAACTTCCTCGGAATTGATGCAGTACTGCACTACATTGTGTATCCCATTAACGACAAGAAGTAATAGTCAGACTGTGATAGATCTGATAAGTATGGTGGCCATTGACGATTGCTTCTTGTAACACATTTAATACTTTCGCTAATTGCTCTTGAATTTAAGTTGGTTAATCATCCAATAATTCGTACAATTGTTTGTCTTCAAACCTTATTGCCAATAAATGGATAAACCGTTTTCACCAGCTTTTTCAATTAGCAATCGACGACAGTTAAACTGTCTATTTCTTTTGATTAAATAAGAGAAGTAATACGTGCTGCAACTGTTATTTTCCAAACACAAAACTCGATATGACAACTAAACGAAAGCGCTAGTTTTTGGCAGATTCAACTCATTAAACCGAATAAAACTTATACATACACCTGATATATGATTAGCAGTACACAGATGAATCATACTTTATGTCAGCGTTATTGGAAGTATAATTTACACCAATCCACCATATTTTTTTAGCACCTCGGAGAAATATATCTTTATTCAATATATGTAATAAATTCACGCCAGGCACCATTTTTCGTCCTCCTACGGGTGACGTTAGTACTATTGTTAGTAAATATCACTTCTAACATCTAGTGAAATATTCACGAATACTGAAACTTACACTTCACATTACACTTACACTAAATTTTTCTCAAACATATATTATTTTTATCAAAATCTTAATATTATTGTTTGTTGGTGTCACTTAACATCAGCTAAGATAGTCACAAATAATAAAACTTTCACTTTTGTTAAAAATATAACAAAAAATAAAATAATATATTTTCTAATCTTAAAACCCTTAACCTTAACTATGATATTTGTATTTAACTTAAGTCACTATATAATTGTATGACTATAAAATATAAATCGATACTTTTAACCGATTATCCTCCACAAAAAAATTTATTGATACTATTGTCAGGGAAAACTTAAAATAAAGATGAACTTTTTTACTGGTTACTGATTAAAATTAAAAATCATTAAAATATATAAAATGATGAATAAATATTTCATCACAAACCCTCACTGATAATGTTGGCAATATTTCAATAATGATACAAATATTAACCAATTTTGAATCTCAACTGGAAAACCACAACAAGCAGTAAAATTAAGTATTTCCATACAGAAAACTATTATTCCATAACAAAAGTAATTACGTTGTGAGTTGAACATTTTATAAGCCATTTAACATAAAGCAAGAATAAATATAAAATATACCAGAAACCTTAACTACTCCTGCCAGCATCAGGAGCCGGCATCAGCTCCTGACGTGAACCTAAATTAATTCAAATGACAAAAACGTCAGTTTAAAGTGGCAGCTTTCTTGTTCCTATTCTCATGCAATATTCACTTTTAAAGCACTCCAGATACAAATTTATTGTGGTATTTCTTATTGTTCATGATGCACTCTCCTTCGCTACTCCGCTCCTCCACTGTTTTCCTCCTTTTCCACCATTGTTTGCTTGTTACTTTTCAAAACAATAAGTCGCGTCACATATTGTTTATGTCAAAGATGCTGTGCATAATTTACTTGAGATAGAGTAAAATTGCACCACTCAACCACCCTCCACCACCCACTCAAATAATACCTTCCAATTGCAGGTTGTTGACATTTTGTAACAATTTTCCTTTCATATTTTCCAATTAGGAAAGCGCCATATTCCAGTGTTTATAAAAACATTCATGCAACAGCTGATTTTGAGTGCATTATCTTGGATGCGGCACAGCGCATGCTACTCATTTGAGTGAGTTTCATATGAGTGCGTTTTACAAATACTGGGAATAGATGAAGGATAAATACATGATATCCTTTGAATTGATAAATTGATTCGAAAGGTGATTGCTTGATTTAATTAAAATAAATCATAAAATAAGCAACAAATGTTAAAAATTAATTTTGATTCTAGTGATTTTATTTCAATTTTTTTTTTTTTTGAAAAAAAACTTTATTATATTTTTAATATCTATGCGCATGTATACGGTCATGTTTTTGTAGAAATTTAGTAATTACTTAAAAGTTATCATCATTTGAAATTTATTTCTCCATAGGTAGAAAGCATTTAAAGCCAACATGTGAGAGTTCAGCTTACTAAAACCAACTCTTAGGAATAAATTATAAAATAGATTAACAGCAATCATACTGTAAAGAATGTATTCTGATACACATTCCGACAATTTATAAAAATATTTGGCTCGTTTTGAAGAAGCAGAGAACGCTTGAAAGAGGTTAAAAACTGATATTTAAGCTACTTACAATATAGAACTCAACATCTTCGAGTCTGGTTTTTTTGAGGGCGGAGCATAGAGCATATTCCAAAGTGTCACCGGTCTCTAACCAATATAGACATAATCTATGGTCAGCAAGGCCATGACGAAATAGATGTTTTGGACAATTGGTGTGACCTGTAATAACACCAATTACTAGTCAAAAGTCTAAGCAATATTGTAAATTTCCAGCTAATAAATTTATGTCCTATGACAAGAAGTTTATTTGAAATCCATAACGGTGTACAATTCCATATTATATATACGACATACCATATTTTTAAGTATGTTAATAAACCAAATGAATTCCTTTCGTATGCATTGAATAAATGGTATAAAACAATCGTGATATCTTGGTAAACCAAATCTTTTAGTCAAAAAGCCACAATAAAAATAACTCTTACTTTACATCCAAAAGTAGTGATATCTATTGTTGCAACAAATTCGATTATCCCAGATAGAGAACATATTGCAACAATTCTCTCTAAAAAGATCTCTTGGATTATTAAGTTCAAAGCGATCTTCTATGCTCTTACAATATTATTAAAAAAACCAATACAGAGAAAATCATTGCTACAAGAACCTCGATTATCCTGAAGGACGAAAAAATCACTACAGGACTTATTCTCTAAAAAAACCCTCTTCGATTGTTTTATTCAGATCCAAAGTAATCTTCTATGGCGATTTGGAAATCGACAGCTAAAAAGGAATCTAACAACTGCATGATATACTATTTAAATGAAATAGAATAATGTCAATATTAAATGGGAAGATGCCCAATATTATAACCGTTTCAGTGTAAATATTTTCAAAAAGCTATACTATATGTATATAAAATAATTAAGGTATTAAATGGTTCAAATGATATACAGTGGGAAAAGGTAATTCATTTAAGAAGAAATGGGAGTTATGTATATAAACTTTTTAAACAAGGAATTTAATTATACTTAAGAATCTACAGATTTCGTATTATGTTCTTAAATACAGGAATGCAATTATCGTTTATTATTGTTATACTTTATTTTTTTTACTTCGAACTCTTAACTTTAGTTGACAAAATGTCACAATATAAATTAACAACATATAAGCTTATCTAGTCTAGGTTAGGTTGGGTTATACCAGCAATCATGAGAATTTACTTAAATCTATTGACCCCTTGTGTTCCCATATAAGACTTTCAGAGTTTTAAATCCAATCTAAAGCTAATTAACAACTTATATAACTGTCATACTGTATGTGGAATATTGAGTATTCCATAAATAGCGCACTTAAAAAAAATAACTAGGAGAAGAAGATAAAAACTTCTATACTTTTTTATTCCATTATTTTATTATATTTTAAAAATATTTATGCAAGGGCAGGTGATATATTATTGTATAATCATTATTATTTAAGAAGGGAAAATATATTTAATTTTATATAACATAATATCAGAATTCAAAATAATTTAATTTCATTTACTTCAAATTACAATATTTCAAATTATTATCAAAAATAATAAAACTATTAGGATCAAAAAAAAAAATATTCTGAATATATTCCATAGTAAAACCCATGTAAATAATCCTAAATAAACTCTTAATATGCTACTTATAATCAAGAAAAAATATTGTTTTTTGCCTGGATAAAGATAAACCGTACGAAGGATGAAAATCCTAAAGAAACAAAAACCCAAACAGGAAGTGTTTGAATCTGAAGTTGATCATAAACAATCTCATTACCACCAAAATACCAAAATATAAGGACGAAAAAATTACAAAAACTAGAAAAAAAGCACAACTAGTAAGAGACATAAGACAAGCCAAGGACACTCGAATTGCCAAAACAAAAGCAAAAACTTATTAATGTCATTTAGCAATATTATGAGAACATTACCATTATAAGGATCTTAGTATGGAATGGCGAATGGCGAATGGATGAAAGTAGCGTCATCATCAATATTGAAACGTTAGTCCTATCAACACTATCACCGTAGCCATCATCGAAATCATTATTATCGAAAGCGCACAATCATAATCGCACTGAAATCCTCTTAGCATTCATTGACGGTTATAAAGCAATACCCACTTACCCAAACGCACTCATACGCCCCGAAGTACATTTTCAAAATTTTTACGTACAAAGAATATTACATGTCGCTGTGTCTGTGTATGTGCGTATCTGTGTGTTTGAAATAGAATTTATATGTATATATGTAAATAGATGCGATTTGTTTATATTTATGCGTCAAATTGTTCATTATTATGCGTTGCTATACAATTACTCCAATATTTGTAAAAGTACTTAAATATCGCATTTATGCATGGAACGAACGAGAGTGAGCCATTTGCTATTCTATTGTCCGTTTGAGCCGTTCTATTGTGAACGCCAATGGCAATCACAATACACGTAATTGTTTGCTTTAGAAAAACGCTACAAAATTCATTTTCTATTTTCGATTTTCGATATGGTTGAAGTAAGTCACTGAATACAAATATCATCCAGCCATCCAGCCATGAGTGCGGTATATGAGGCATTAACTACAGTATTTCGGTTTTGCCGAAATTGTGTATTTTGATGAAGTCATTCATGCATGTTTTATAGCTTAACAAAAAGTAGAAAATTCAGTGGAAAAACATATCTGAAATAATGGTTTTTCATTGAAAGGTGAGTAAGTGCGCGAAAATAACTTACAAACAAACATTACAACAATTCATAAAATTTCGGCTCAATTTATCAATCCTGAATGCTATTAAATATTTCTGTGCCGGAATAATTTTCTAATTTTTATTTGCATTCTCAAATAAAATACATAACAATAGTTTCATTTTACTGGTTTGGTAATAATGTCCGTACTGCACATATTTTAGAAAAATTGAAAGATACCTGTAATTCATCTAGAAGAATTCATTACATTTGACTATGGATATTGCAATTATTAAACTTAATTATTAGTATTCGAATTCATTTATTAATACTTTTATCAGTTCATAATATAATGTATGTGGTAATGTGGGTCTTTGGCAGTCTTTCACACAAAGGTTAGTATTTAGTATATTAATTGCCTTTGCTCATAAATTTTCAATTGGGATGAGCTGTCTGTATATGAGCTTTTACTACCTCTGTATATATTATATAAATGTAAGCAATAGCCTGAAAACAACTACTTCAATTGATGTATATATTTTATTTATAGTTTTAGAAAAATATTACATACATTCAGTAGTAACATGCATAAAAAAAATGCTATAGTATAGCACTTTGATGTAATTTCAATCATGTTTTTCTTTCAAATCATGTGATTTAAATACGTTCTTATACTTTCTATAACCTCTACTGTATGCTTTCTGAATATGTAATGTTACATATAGAAAATTTGTTCATTCCTAGAGACTTTATCCTACTCCGGGACTACGTTATTACTTCGAGGTAGAGTCCCTATTAGTCATTTAAGATTTCCTTCACCTTGTCCTTCATCGTGGTGTGATACATCTGCTTACTCCAACTGTCTTCCGTCAAGATCTACCTTTTTCAATCTCCGATAATTATATGTATTAAGACAAGTACATTTTAATTTATATTTCCTTCTTTTGATTCAATTTATGTCTTTACGCTTCTATCGTATGAAAATCTAGAGGATAAATACTATATATTTACCAACAACCAATCTTTTCTACTCCACTGTCTAGATTATTCCATTTAAAAAAATTAATTAATTAAATTAATGTTAATATAATGTATATTATATTAATTATTAAGGTATCCAATATTAATGTATCCGTCAGAGAACATATGCAGTTTTTTTAAACTCCACCCACCTTTAACTTATACATAAAAATCGATTCTAGTTATATAAAATAAATTGAAGTTAAATGTATTCAAACGTGGTAGCTAGTAAGTTGTGATGAATGGAAGACCAAATCCTCCTCAATTAGCTAAAAAAAAGCTTAGTTCTGGCCGAGCCTGGACATAGAACACAGCAGGTATTCTGGTGTCCTCTCTTCGTTGTAAAAACAGATAGTAACCTAGATAACTCTGATTTGTTTCTGTTCAAACGTAGTAACCAATATCAATATTTTTAAACAAATATGTTTTTTGATGTACCAATAAATTTTATTTTAAATTATTTTTGCTGCATTAAAAAAACAGCAAATATTCATTTATTTTGTAAATATTTAGTTTTCAATATATTTATTAGCGAAATTTATTATTTTATTTGACATAAAATCTGCAAATAGTGTTTGACTCATTGCAAATTTTGGAACTGAGGTAAAGTTATAAAAATTTAATAAATTTAAAGAAAAACTCATCTCTTCTTCCTTATTTTGGCAGCCTTCATCCGTAATATTGGAAGGCATCGATTAAGATTTTATCTTAATCGATTTAAGATAATTAATCCCTTTTGTACTTGTGCTGAGGTAAGATATTTTTAATTTGAATTTTTCATACTTTTGGAATTATAATCTATAATCATTAATATGGAATTAATATATAAACTATAACTTCATCCCTGGTTCTGCTTTCTTCAAAACAGTGGTTTTATCAATAATTTGAAAAACGTAACTAAAAGATAATGCCACAATTCTTAATATGTAAGTTGATAGCACTGTAGTGCGTTACTGTACTAGGTTTGAAAACGATTAGTCAGTATATTTACACAAATTAATTTTTCAATTATAGATTTGAGTGTTATGCGATGGCACTAAATCATGATAGTACAAGAATTTTTAACAAGGAATGTGATCAAAGTACCAGAAACAATCGTTCTGCTTTCTTGGGTCATTTTATTCTGATCCATAAAAATCGATTCAAATAAAAAATCGCAATCCATAAAGAATAACGGGTGAATACTGTACCTAAATGAGTCTATCAACTATGCATAGTTCTGTACTCCCGTTTTTTTATGTTTAATAGTTCTTAACAGCTTTTCCATAGAATATACATATATCCATTAATATGGCAAATACGTTGTTACGATATACACCTTCTACTTTTTCAAAAATTTATACCGTTTACCGGATCACCATAATCTCCTGTGCCGCTTTATTATTTAAAAATTTATAGACATTATTTTCATATAAAATATAGTATATATATAATATATATAATATATATAAATATATTATATATATAA
>NW_024031834.1:0-13754 GCF_002237135.1 Teleopsis dalmanni | reverse complement strand
TAAGAGGATTAGTTGGCAATCATATTGTCAAGAGATTAGTAGGGACTCTGAAACCTCTAGACTACGCAAAATCCTATCTAAAAATCCTTCTGTTCCTGAGTTGCTAAGAAAACCGGATGGGACTTGGTCAAATAACAGTAGGGAGTCACTAGATTTATTACTAGATACCCACTTTCCAGGATCCTTTGCTTCGACGGAATCCTCAGAATGTTTAAACTACGCACCGGTAAACTCTATCAAGTTAAACCTACAAACTCTAAAATGGGCCATTTTTAGCTTTAAGCCATATAAATCACCAGGACCGGATGGTATTCATCCTATTGAGCTGCAAAACTCTTGGGATCAAATACAAAACTGGCTTCTGGCCATTTTTAAATATTGTCTCATTTTTAATTATGTTCCAACTCAATGGAGAAAGGTTAGAGTTGTTTTTATTCCTAAGGCGGGTAAAACCTCTCATAGTAACCCTAATGAACTCCGTCCAATTAGTCTTTCATCTTTCATGCTGAAAGCTTTAGAAAGAATTATAGACTTTGAAATAAGGCGCGTTATAGATCCCAATCTTTGGTCACCGTCACAACACGCCTACACTAAGGGTAAATCCACAGAGACAGCACTCCATGCCCTCACCTGTACTATTGAAAAAACTCTTAAAGTAAAAGAATTTTGTATAGTGGCTTTCGTAGATATTGAAGGAGCTTTTAACAATATTCTTCCCAATGCAATAGCTAACGCACTCTCGCGTCTGGGTGTTGAGGATGCGCTCATCAGCTTTATCGGTCAGCTACTAACTGGCAGAATTATTGAAGCACAAATGGGTGTATCAGCAACACACAGACGGGTAAATAGAGGTACCCCCCAAGGGGGCGTACTCTCTCCTCTCCTCTGGAATATAGCGGTGAATGAACTGTTACAAAAACTGGGGAGAGCGGGATGCGGGACAGTTGCATATGCGGATGACATTGCACTAACAGTTACTGGAAAATATGCTACTAGTTTAAGGGATATTTTGCAGTATGGCCTGAATATCCTTAACAATTGGACACTGACATGTGGTCTCGGGGTTAACCCCAGAAAAACAGAAATCGTAGTATTTACCAGAAAACATAGGGTTCCAAATCTTTCTCCACTCTATATTAAAGGTTCTGCGATACAATATATTGAGAAAGCAAAATTTTTAGGCATTGTTTTCGATAGGAAACTGAGCTGGAAAGAAAATGTTTTGGAGCGGGCTAGGAAAGCAAACATTGCTCTGCTCCTTTGTCAAAAAGCTATTGGTAAAAGGTGGGGTTTGCAACCACGTATCGCTCAATGGCTATACACTGCTGTCATTAGACCAATACTTCTGTATGGCATTGCCATATGGTGGACAGCTCTTGATAAATCTTCGTACTGTACGGTACTGAACAGGGTTCAGCGCAGGGCTGAACTCTGTATAAGTGGTGCTCTGTGTACAACACCATCCATAGCATTAGATCTAATGCTCCATTTAATGCCACTTGACATCATCAGTAAGCAGTTGGCAGCATCATCTGCCCTAAGACTTAAGGCTACTTCACAATGGAAGGCTAGTGACTATGGGCACGGCTCGATTCTAAATATTTTCAGTTCTACTCCAAATAACATTGACTACACCTCTCCGATTCTCGACTTTGATAGAAAATTTATTGTTAGATTCCCATCCAGGGAAGCTTGGTTGTCAGGAGGTCCCTCCCTGGGTGAGGGTCTGCAAATTTTTACTGATGGTTCAAAGACTGGGAGCGGCGTAGGCAGTGGAGTTTTCTCAGAGGGGCTGAATATATCCTCCTGCTATAGGCTTCCGGATCACTGTAGTGTTTTTCAGGCAGAAGTAATTGCAATTAAGGAAGCTTTAGCTTGTCTAGAAGTAGGTAATATACTTGAAAGGAATATATATATACTATCGGATAGTCAAGCTGCTTTAAAGTCCTTGAGTTCTGTCCAATTCACATCTAGGACGGTCCTTGACTGCTACACATCTCTAAATGAGATGTCGACGCAGTTCAATATTTCTCTAATCTGGGTTCCCGGTCATAGGGATATTTACGGCAATTGTAAAGCAGACGAGCTAGCCAGACGTGGTGCTTCAGGGAACCACTCGGAACACCTAAACAATCTGGGCATATCGTTGACTTCATGCAAATTGATTTTGAGTTCTTCCTGTGCCGAACTTTTAAATAAAAGATGGGAAGACTCTGCGATATGCAGGCATCTGTATGCAATGTGGCCACAGACCAACAATAGAAAATCGAAATCTCTTTTAGAGTTATCCCGTAGAGATATCAGTCTTGTAGTGGGTTTACTAACAGGTCATTGTATTCTAGGTAATCATGCTAGGAGACTGAATCTACCGTTCAACCATTTTTGCCGCAGTTGTGGTGAGGATGACGAAAGTGCCTCTCACCTGCTTTCTTCGTGTCCGGCACATGCACGGCGTCGCCTTAAATTTTTGGGGATCTTGACGAACTTCGAGAACTCCCTCTATGTAGCATCGTTAACTTTGTTAAAGGTTCTGGATGGTTTTAGCCCGTGGGTTCTAAATAATACGGTATCACAATGGGCCTATGGGCCTAAGTGGATCCCCCTGGGATCGCCGGTTTAACCTAACCTTTAACCTATTATTTAAGGTATTAAAGAAAATTGAAGGATGAACGCAATAAATTGCGTCAGAATTTCGAATTTCTTCAGAAGAAGATGCTGTTCTACAAAATTGCTGATTCCTGTACTGATAACTTTCCGATATCACCTGAAGAACAAATGTACGGAGCAGATGTTAAGATAATTTATTTGTTGAAAAGATTTCAAAATGGAGCATCAGTTCGAAACTTTATCGGTATTTCATTCAAACAATTCATCAATATTTTATACTAATTATTTTCTTCTTTCGCAGGTGCATATGTGGTCACATATGACGACAAATTTAAATTAAACGATTTGATTGGATTGATGATACAAGGAAGAATTAAGCACGAGATGAAATTATAAATTTTAATTTATTTTTTAAATTGTTTTCTACAACTTTCTTTAGATTTTGTTCATATTTTAATCAAATTCATCAATAAAATTTAAATACTATTAAACTAAATAAATTGTATTTTCTATTGGTCGAATTTCGACCACTGGCGACCCTAGTAATAATAACTTGGAGTTTTTTGAATAAATAAATATCTAAATTATACAGATATAACAATGGTATACAAGGAAAGGACGCTTTCAAGGTGTATACACGCACCAATAATATTTTTTTCAGTTAGTATTTTTGTTTAATTTTAAAATCAACATATACATTGTCTAATATTGCATTATATTACAGAAGCTGCATATACTGAAGTCCTAAGTGAAGAAAATTATAGGAACGATATAAAAAAGGGTTTCAAGGTTGCAAAAAACCGATATTATAGAGAGGCTTACACCAAAAAAAAAACAACAAAAGGGATTAACTAGATATAGTTATAAATAGTTTTACAGTATTATTAGTTTAATAATGTTAATTTTAGTTTAAATAAATTTTAGGTATAGTTATAGATAGTTTTATAGTGTTATTAGTTTAAAAAATGTATATATTATTTAATTTATAATAATGTTAATTTAAGTTTAAATAAATTTTAGGTATAGTTATATAGATATAATCGTGTTATAATCATGTTAATAATTTTCCCAGTAGCAGAAATAAGGAGTAAAAAGGTCTTTTTAAAGGCCTTTTTCTGCAGTAAGTAGTACCTACACACTTGTATTTTTTACTATTTCTTTTTAGTTCTGGATGAGCCAATATCGGAGGCCTTACACACTCGCTGTGTAGAAAAGGCCTTTAAAAGGCACTGCAATACAAATTCTGGGGAAGGCCTTACACACTCGCTGCGTAGAAAAGGCCTTTATAAAGCACTGCAACACAAATTCTGAGGAAGGCCTTACACACTCGCTGCGTAGAAAAGGCCTTTATAAAGCACTGCAACAAAAATTCTGAGGAAGGCCTTACACACTCGCTGCGTAGAAAAGGCCGCCAAAAGATTTTAAAAAATGCATGTATTTGTAATTAATTATATTTAATAAAATTCCAATATCTTTTATATTATAATAAAATTTATTTAAATTAACCCAGTAGCAGAATACTCAAGGCCTTGTCAAAAAAAGGCCTTTTAAAAGCACTCCATCAGAAGGTGTAATGAAATTCACAGGCCTTTCGTTAAAGTACTTCAAAAAGGCCTTTACTAAAAAGGCGTCACTAAAGGAGTTGATGCGCATTGCGTACACGCAAGCGATGTTCAAATCATATTTGCATGTTTTGTTTTTAAGTATATCTGTTTTTTTTTCGTTTTGGCTTACCTTTGCTTTATTTCGTTGTAGTCTAGACTACTGTCTCTTCTTTGTTAAGTTAAGTTATTGCAAGTTATGAAATTCTAACAAAATTAGTCCGTTCGTGAATTCGAAAATATGCTGATCGCGAGTGAAATAATTTATAAATAATGCTTATTAAAAGTAATAAGAATATATAAACTAATTAAATAAACTAATTAAAATAAATGAAAAGACAACTGAACCATACAAATATTAAATAATAGTGCAAAACAGTGAAAAATTTTAAGTAACAATTGTAACAAAACAATTGTAAATATACTTTTATTTGAAAATGAGTAGTAGAAGTACGTGGAAAAGAAAAATTAGGGCTGAAAAATTGGCTTTAATAAAAAAATTGAAAGAAAGCACAGAATGTTTAGAACAAGAGAATACATCACTTGTAATTGCACAAAACAGTTTAACTCTTTCTGACGATAATATATTAGGTGACGCTATTTCTGAAAATTCAGTGCATTCCGAACCAAATTTAAATTCAAATATAAATATTAGAGATAAATTAAGGCTGTGGTACTTTCAACATAATCCAACAAGGCAATGCGCAACCAGTTTACTTCAGTTACTTAAATCTGAAAACTTAGATGTCCCAGTAAGTTTAAGTGGTTTGCTAAAAGAAAAAAAGAAGGTAACAGTTGTTAGAAGTGTTTCTCCCGGAAGTTACATTCATATAGGTTCCGGAAGATATTCTAAGTGGAAATACAGAAATTATGTTGGATATTAGAATTGATGGATTACCTGTCTTTAAAAGTTCATCTCAAAGTTTGTGGCCAATAAAAATATTGCATCTTATGATGAAGCCACTTTGGTAAGATACTTAACACTTAATATATCTTAATTACTCATATTTCTCTTCTTATATTTAGATTTTAAATATTCAAAAAACAATTTCAAATGGAGGGTTTGCAAAAAATTTGCACAACATTCTTGGAAAAGATATTATTACCAATTTCAACTATGATGGTATACAAGGAAAGGACGCTTTCAAGGTGTATACACGCACCAATAATATTTTTTTCAGTTAGTATTTTTGTTTAATTTTAAAATCAACATATACATTGTCTAATATTGCATTATATTACAGAAGCTGCATATACTGAAGTCCTAAGTGAAGAAAATTATAGGAACGATATAAAAAAGGGTTTCAAGGTTGCAAAAAACCGATATTATAGAGAGGCTTACACCAAAAAAAAACAACAAAAGGGATTAACTAGATATAGTTATAAATAGTTTTACAGTATTATTAGTTTAATAATGTTAATTTAAGTTTAAATAAATTTTAGGTATAGTTATAGATAGTTTTATAGTGTTGTGGTGAGAATCAACAAAGTAGGCTAAAATTGTCAGATTCTCTGATATTTAAAAATATTTTATTTAAAAATATTTATTCAGATTTTTTCAGTCAGTTGATCAGTCAGTCAATTAGTTAGTGTTTCTAAAGTTGTATTAAAAATAATAAAAGTTTGTGTTACAATAAATACTGTTTTTTATTAATAAAAGCTATTTGGTTATTGTAATCACAACATTGGTGACCCCGACACAAAAAGGAGTTGTAAGTTATTATCAAGCCCAACATTAGCAAGCAAGATGACTAACCGTGAGGAAGAAGATTTTTTTCCGGCAGAAGGAGAAAGTCGCACTGACAAGGAGGTATACCGGGTTTCAGTTAAGCCGATGATGTTTTCAAGAGAGCATCCGGACCTTTTTTTTCTGCAAATGGAAGCACAGTTCAGGAATGCGGGAATAACGAAAGATGATACAATGTTCGACCATGTAGTAGCAAGTTTAGAGCCGAAATACCTGGAGTGCATAGTTGATGTGATTCGAGATCCACCGAAGGTGTTGAAATATGAGACGTTGAAGAAACGGTTAATTTATGAATTCACAGAATCGGAGCACAAAAGGCTGCGTAAGTTGCTGACAGAATTGGAGCTAGGTGACATGAAACCAACTCAATTGCTGAAGAAGATGAAGGAGATGGCCGGCAATTCAATGAATGATGATGTACTAAAGTCATTGTGGTTACAGCGACTGCCAGTGGGAGTTAGAACAATCGTAGCTGCAGTGGAAGGTGATTCTGCACAGTGGGCCAAAGTGGCTGATAAGGTATTTGAGGTACAGGAAACAGAAACGGTTTGTGTAGTACAAAGGAATGAACCGAAGGAGATGAGGAAGGAAATTGACGAGTTGAAAGTCATGATAAATAATTTGGTCATTCAGTTGGGCAAAAGAGGAAGAAGCAATGACAGAGATCGTGGAAAAGGGCGATCATCAAGTGCTAGAAGAGGTAATATCTGTTTTTATCATCGGCGGTTCAAGGAGAGGTCCACAAAATGTGTTCAGCCTTGCCAGTACAAACCACCGCAAAACTCAGCGGAAAACTAAACACCACTTCACGTCTGACGGCGAGTGAAGTGGCAGAGGGTAAAGCATGCCGTTTGTTCTTCAAAGATAAAAAAACAGGTATAAATTATCTAATAGACACAGGCGCGGAAGTTTCAATTTTGCCAAAGAGAATGCAGCCTGAAAATGAAGCCACGCAATATTATTTATACGCAGCAAACGGAGCGAAAATTAGCACGTATGGAACGAAATTAGTGCAAGTCAATTTGGGGTTGCGCAGACAGTTCCTGTGGGAGTTCCTAGTGGCGAAGGTAAATCACCCAATAATAGGGGCGGATTTTTTGAATAATTTTGGTTTGATAGTTGACCTGAAGAACAGGAGAATTTTAGATGGCATTACAGGCCTCCAGGTAATGGGTTCGAAGAGAGAGATGCACTGCGTGAAGCTAAGCACAATTGATGCGACTAGCCCGGTACATAACATTCTGCGGGATTATAAAGAGATAACGGAACCGGCTACTAGTAATAAGGTGGCCACGAAGGTTACGCTAGTAGAGCATCAAATTGTTACCAAGGGACAGCCAGTGTATGCAAAACCTCGGCGGTTAAATCCTGAAAAATTTGAAATTGCGAGAAAGGAATTTGAATTTATGACGAAACAAGGTATTTGTAGACCAAGTAACAGCAATTGGGCAAGTCCGTTGCATTTAGTGGCGAAAAAGGATGGTAAGTGGAGACCGTGTGGTGACTATAGGAAGCTTAATTCAATAACACTACCAGACCGGTATCCAATACCCCATATACATGATTTTACTCGCATATTGTACAATAAGAAAATTTTCTCAACCATTGACTTGGAAAAGGCCTACAATCAGATTCCGATTGCTGAGGAGGATCGACCTAAAACGGCGATAATAACCCCGTTCGGCTTATATGAGTTTAACATGATGACTTTTGGTTTATGCAATGCTGCGCAAACTTTCCAAAGGTTTATGAATGATGTCCTAAAGAATCTGAGTTATGTGGTAACGTACATAGATGATATATGTATAGCATCAGCTGATGAAAAGGAACACGAAATACATTTAAGAGAAGTGTTCAAACGATTAAGTGATCATGGTCTGAGAATCAATCTGGGAAAGTGTGTGTTTTTTATGAAAGAAGTTACCTTCCTGGGTCATGTGATAAATGGGGATGGAATTAGACCTATAGCTGAAAAGGTAGAAGCGATAAGAAATTTTAAAAAACCGAAGGAAGTACGAGAGTTAAGAAGGTTCATTGCTTCAATTAATTTTTACAGGCGTTTCCTCCCGAATGCCGCAAAGAATCATGGCATCCTGCACGCGCTATTAAAAGGAAATAAGAAAAATGATAGATCTCTGATTGATTGGACAGCAGAGGCCGAGAAAATATTTGAAGTGTGTAAGAATAATCTGGCGAATGCTGCAATGCTAGCACACCCGGCTCCGAATGCGAAACTGGTGCTAAATGTGGATGCTAGCAATGTTGCAGTAGGAGCAGTGTTGCAACAGCTTATAGATGGACAGATGCAACCGCTGGGATTCTATTCCAAAAGGCTGACAGAGACTCAAAAAAGATATAGTACTTATGACCGCGAGCTACTTGCTATATATATGGCGGTCAAGTATTTCAGGTACATGATTGAGGGCAGGAATTGCACTGTGCTAACGGATCATAAACCGATTACATTTGCTTTCTTACAAAGATCTGAAAAAGCATCAGAACGTCAGTTACGCCATTTAGATTTTATCGGGCAGCTGACAACAGATATTCAGCATATAGCAGGCAGCAAAAATACGGTCGCAGATGCTTTATCTCGAGTCGAAAGTGTAGTGGCTGGAGTTAGACGATCACTAGACTATGATAAGTTGGCAGAAGCTCAGAAAGTTGACCAAGAGATGAACGAGTTGATAAGAAACTGTACAGCGTCATCTCTGGAGCTCAAGTTGGTAGAGTTAATTACAGAGGGTGTTTCTGTGTACTGTGATGTATCCGGAAAGAAACCGAGACCGTTTATTACAAAGTCCTTCCGAGCGCAAGTGTTCGAAATGTTACACAATTTAGCTCATCCTGGTAGAAAAGCAACTATAAAACTAATAAGTTCTCGTTTTTGTTGGCCTAAAATGAAGACTGAAATAAGTCAAATGGTGAAAACATGCATGGCATGCCAAAAGTCAAAAATCCAGCGGCACAACAGGACTGTGTTGCAGGATTTCAACGCTCCTGATCAACGTTTTGAGCATGTTCATATTGATATCGTGGGACCTTTGCCTTATAGTAATGGTATGCGGTATTGCCTGACATGCATTGACCGGTTTTCAAGGTGGCCGGTGGTGGTACCATTGGCGGAGATTACGGCAGAATGTGTGGCTGAGGCTTTAATTAAGGATTGGATAGCGCATTATGGTGTGCCGAAAAGGATTACGACAGACCAGGGACGGCAATTTGAATCCAAGCTTTTCGATGAGCTAGCCAAAATTTTGGGGTGTGAAAGGCATCGAACTACAGCATATCATCCACAGTCAAATGGACTTGTCGAACGTTTTCATCGCACGCTAAAGTCTGCACTGAAGTGTAAATCAAGTGTTGAATGGACAAGGGCCTTGCTAATTGTTGTAATGGGATTAAGAGCGGCATTTAAAGAAGATTTGCAAGCGACACCGTCGGAATTAATTTATGGGGTAAATATACGTTTACCAGGAGAGGTGTTTGATGGTGATTTGAAGCAAGTATCGCAAACAGAGTTTGTTAAGAAGTTAAGGGAAACTATGAGCGAACTGAAGCCATTACAAACATCGCGTCATATGACGGAAAAGCCATTCGTATTTAAAGATTTGAAAAGCAGTACGCACGTATTCTTACGTGATGACGCTGTGCGACCACCACTGAAACAGCCGTATGAGGGCCCATATGAAATTTTATGTCGTGGTGAGAAAACTCTAACAATAAGGGCAAGAGGACGCACGATGAACGTCAGCATGGATCGAGTGAAACCAGCATATTTTGCAAATGAAGCTGATGAAGGTTGTGGCCAAGATAGTGTCAAGGTGTTAGATGATGACAGTAACAAGCAGATAGCACCGAAGGTGACTCGAGTGGGTAGAATAGTGCGTTTTCCATTGAGACTTATGAGGTAGTAATAATGTGTAATACGGATAGAATTTGTCGTGATGCAGGCGTCAAATTCTAGAAGGGGCTGTGTGGTGAGAATCAACAAAGTAGGCTAAAATTGTCAGATTCTCTGATATTTAAAAATATTTTATTTAAAAATATTTTATTCAGATTTTAGTCAGTCAGTTGATCAGTCAGTCAATTAGTTAGTGTTTCTAAAGTTGTATTAAAAATAATAAAAGTTTGTGTTGCAATAAATACTATTTTTTATTAATAAAAGCTATTTGGTTATTGTAATCACAACAGTGTTATTAGTTTAAAAAATGTATATATTATTTAATTTATAATAATGTTAATTTAAGTTTAAATAAATTTTAGGTATAGTTATATAGATATAATCGTGTTATAATCATGTTAATAATTTTCCCAGTAGCAGAAATAAGGAGTAAAAAGGTCTTTTTAAAGGCCTTTTTCTGCAGTAAGTAGTACCTACACACTTGTATTTTTTACTATTTCTTTTTAGTTCTGGATGAGCCAATATCGGAGGCCTTACACACTCGCTGTGTAGAAAAGGCCTTTATAAAGCACTGCAACACAAATTCTGAGGAAGGCCTTACACACTCGCTGCGTAGAAAAGGCCTTTATAAAGCACTGCAACACAAATTCTGAGGAAGGCCTTACACACTCGCTGCGTAGAAAAGGCCGCCAAAAGATTTTAAAAAATGCATGTATTTGTAATTAATTATATTTAATAAAATTCCAATATCTTTTATATTATAATAAAATTTATTTAAATTAACCCAGTAGCAGAATACTCAAGGCCTTGTCAAAAAAAGGCCTTTTAAAAGCACTCCATCAGAAGGTGTAATGAAATTCACAGGCCTTTCGTTAAAGTACTTCAAAAAGGCCTTTACTAAAAAGGCGTCACTAAAGGAGTTGATGCGCATTGCGTACACGCAAGCGGTGTTCAAATCATATTTGCATGTTTTGTTTTTAAGTATATCTGTTTTTTTTTCGTTTTGGCTTACCTTTGCTTTATTTCGTTGTAGTCTAGACTACTGTCTCTTCTTTGTTAAGTTAAGTTATTGCAAGTTATGAAATTCTAACAAAATTAGTCCGTTCGTGAATTCGAAAATATGCTGATCGCGAGTGAAATAATTTATAAATAGTGCTTATTAAAAGTAATAAGAATGTATAAACTAATTAAATAAACTAATTAAAATAAATGAAAAGACAACTGAACCATACAAATATTAAATAATAGTGCAAAACAGTGAAAAATTTTAAGTAACAATTGTAACAAAACAATTGTAAATATACTTTTATTTGAAAATGAGTAGTAGAAGTACGTGGAAAAGAAAAATTAGGGCTGAAAAATTGGCTTTAATAAAAAAATTAAAAGAAAGCACAGAATGTTTAGAACAAGAGAATACATCACTTGTAATTGCACAAAACAGTTTAACTCTTTCTGACGATAATATATTAGGTGACGCTATTTCTGAAAATTCAGTGCATTCCGAACCAAATTTAAATTCAAATATAAATATTAGAGATAAATTAAGGCTGTGGTACTTTCAACATAATCCAACAAGGCAATGCGCAACCAGTTTACTTCAGTTACTTAAATCTGAAAACTTAGATGTCCCAGTAAGTTTAAGTGGTTTGCTAAAAGAAAAAAAGAAGGTAACAGTTGTTAGAAGTGTTTCTCCCGGAAGTTACATTCATATAGGTTTAAAAAACCAATTAAATAAAATTCCGGAAGATATTCTAAGTGGAAATACAGAAATTATGTTGAATATTAGAATTGATGGATTACCTGTCTTTAAAAGTTCATCTCAAAGTTTGTGGCTAATAAAAATATTGCATCTTATGATGAAGCCACTTTGGTAAGATACTTAACACTTAATATATCTTAATTACTCATATTTCTCTTCTTATATTTAGATTTTAAATATTCAAAAAACAATTTCAAATGGAGGGTTTGCAAAAAATTTGCACAACATTCTTGGAAAAGATATTATTACCAATTTCAACTATGATGGTATACAAGGAAAGGACGCTTTCAAGGTGTATACACGCATCAATAATATTTTTTTCAGTTAGTATTTTTGTTTAATTTTAAAATCAACATATACATTGTCTAATATTGCATTATATTACAGAAGCTGCATATACTGAAGTCCTAAGTGAAGAAAATTATAGGAACGATATAAAAAAGGGTTTCAAGGTTGCAAAAAACCGATATTATAGAGAGGCTTACACCAAGTGTTTAGGACTTCAGTATATGCAGCTTCTGTAATATAATGCAATATTAGACAATGTATATGTTGATTTTAAAATTAAACAAAAATACTAACTGAAAAAAATATTATTGGCGCGTGTATACACCTTGAAAGCGTCCTTTCCTTGTAGACCATCATAGTTGAAATTGGTAATAATATCTTTTCCAAGAATGTTGTGCAAATTTTTTGCAAACCCTCCATTTGAAATTGTTTTTTGAATATTTAAAATCTAAATATAAGAAGAGAAATATGAGTAATTAAGATATATTAAGTGTTAAGTATCTTACCAAAGTGGCTTCATCATAAGATGCAATATTTTTATTGGCCACAAACTTTGAGATGAACTTTTAAAGACAGGTAATCCATCAATTCTAATATCCAACATAATTTCTGTATTTCCACTTAGAATATCTTCCGGAATTTTATTTAATTGGTTTTTTAAACCTATATGAATGTAACTTCCGGGAGAAACACTTCTAACAACTGTTACCTTCTTTTTTTCTTTTAGCAAACCACTTAAACTTACTGGGACATCTAAGTTTTCAGATTTAAGTAACTGACGTAAACTGGTTGCGCATTGCCTTGTTGGATTATGTTGAAAGTACCACAGCCATAATTTATCTCTAATATTTATATTTGAATTTAAATTTGGTTCGGAATGCACTGAATTTTCAGAAATAGCGTCACCTAATATATTATCGTCAGAAAGAGTTAAACTGTTTTGTGCAATTACAAGTGATGTATTCTCTTGTTCTAAACATTCTGTGCTTTCTTTCAATTTTTTTATTAAAGCCAATTTTTCAGCCCTAATTTTTCTTTTCCACGTACTTCTACTACTCATTTTCAAATAAAAGTATATTTACAATTGTTTCGTTACAATTGTTACTTAAAATTTTTCACTGTTTTGCACTATTATTTAATATTTGTATGATTCTGTTGTCTTTTCATTTATTTTAATTAGTTTATTTAATTAGTTTATATATTCTTATTATTTTTAATAAGCACTATTTATAAATTATTTCACTCGCGATCAGCATATTTTCGAATTCACGAACGGACTAATTTTGTTAGAATTTCATAACTTGCAATAACTTAACTTAACAAAGAAGAGACAGTAGTCTAGACTACAACGAAATAAAGCAAAGGTAAGCCAAAACGAAAAAAAAACAGATATACTTAAAAACAAAACATGCAAATATGATTTGAACACCGCTTGCGTGTACGCAATGCGCATCAACTCCTTTAGTGACGCCTTCTTAGTAAAGGCCTTTTTGAAGTCCTTTAACGAAAGGCCTGTGAATTTCATTACACCTTCTGATGGAGTGCTTTTAAAAGGCCTTTTTTTGACAAGGCCTTGAGTATTCTGCTACTGGGTTAATTTAAATAAATTTTATTATAATATAAAAGATATTGGAATTTTATTAAATATAATTAATTACAAATACATGCATTTTTTAAAATCTTTTGGCGGCCTTTTCTACGCAGCGAGTGTGTAAGGCCTTCCTCAGAATTTGTGTTGCAGTGCTTTATAAAGGCCTTTTCTACGCAGCGAGTGTGTAAGGCCTTCCTCAGAATTTGTGTTGCAGTGCTTTATAAAGGCCTTTTCTACGCAGCGAGTGTGTAAGGCCT
>NW_024031833.1:0-13761 GCF_002237135.1 Teleopsis dalmanni | reverse complement strand
TATATTTGGATTCTAAGTTCAAAAAGTGAATTTTATTTCAATATGTAAACTCATTCTTGACACGCTCTATTTATTAATCAAAAATTTGCTTATATTTACCTGACATATCAAATTGTTTTGCGAGTTCCTTCCAAGCTTCCATTTTTTGTTGAAACGAACCCGTTTTCTCAAACAATACAGGGAATTCCTGTATAGCTCTTATTAATGCTATATTAATATCCATTGAACGGCTTTTACTCTTCACAACCACGCTGCCTAAACTTGTCAGTGCTTGTTATTAAATGATGCGCATTATACTCGTATGTGTTATTTATCCGTTCAGAATAGTCCTCCATAGCCAAAGAACAATTCACTAAAGAGGAAACTATGATATGTACTGGACAAAACTATTTTAAAAATAGTTTGTTGATGACCTATTATATATAAGAAAAAGAACGGACTACTATTTTACCTTTACTAAAGCAATATTCAGATGTGATAATCCACTTTACGTTGGCTCAACTAGCAAATTTTATATTGAGTTGTCATTGCCGGTATCAATTGTCCGCGTACGACACACCTCAGAACTAATATTTTCACTAGTTTATAAAAAGTAAAATGGCACCCGTACCACACACCGCGAAACTAGTCTTTTCACTAGTTCATAAGAGGTAGAATGGTGTAAATTGATTTGAAAAGTAATAAATAACACGTGAAATTTATATATTATATATATATATTTATTTTAATATATATAAATATATATATACATATACACATATATGTATATTAAATACTTTTATTGCTGTAGTTTAATCAAATCTTCTAGAGTTTTGATTTTATCCTAGACTTTTGGTTTAATGACTTATGTATGTTTTAACGATTTATGGATACCGTTATGTTATTAATTGTAGTAATTCTAGATATTATTACACATTATTTTACATATTTTTGTATTACATTTTTAAAATTATTTACAATAAAGTGTCAATAAAAGCGGTGTTAATCGAAAGTAAGACCAATATATTTAAAATCGATAACTGTTAACATTACTTGATCTTCTTCATTCATAGGTGTACAGTCCACTAAGCATATTTTAATATTGTATGTTTTTACATATTCACCAAGTCAACGCGCTATTATTAATATCTTAAAGGGGCATAATATTAAAAACAAGAGAACGAATCATATTGCTCTCAATTTGTTTATGCACAACAAACATAAGCAGTGGATGTTTATTTCAACTGGTGAATCTTTGCATTGCCAGGAGTCAGAATATGCACTCTAGTTCCAAAATAAATAACTCTAATATCTGATTGAATTTCTTTGTTTCTCATTTGCATTTTAGTTTACTATTGTTCAAAGATAATAGAATACTCTATTAAATTTTCTACAAAAAAGCATTGAGAAATTTATATATTCTAAGTGGTGAGGTTTACTCATCCCCACAGACCACTCATTTCACTAGTACCTTTGGACTAGTTCGTGTACTAGTACCTAGCGACATATACATTTCGTATTGTTGTCAGCAACACACTAATACACATGAAACTATAAAAAGAAAAAATGCGATGTAAAAACTGATCATATATTTATTTGCTCTGTAGATACACCATTTACTGCGGATAACTTGATCCCGAAAAATAAAGTACTGTATGTTTAACTGGACGCCTACATATTTTAGGCTTTGTTGAGATATTCAATTACAAATACGCGTCATTATCGAATTGTGTCTACAAACAAAATTGTATATACCTATATTAGTAAAAAAATAACTGTAAGTGCAAAAATTTGCCAAAATTCAAGCCAGTGTAGACAAAAAGTAATCTAACATATTCATACAATATGGTTATCTATGTACATATATTTACATATACATATATGAACATGCATTAAATATACCACATGGTTTAAAAAGTCGAAACCAACCATACCGTCTGAATGTGTTAGTTTGAATATATATGTACATATATAAAAATATATATAAACATTGTTAATAGAATTTATGTTTTGTATATAAGCCTGATTTCATTTAATAGGAGCACAATTCAATATAGTTCTCCTCTTTTTACAACTATATATCTTTTAACTCAAGAAATGATAAAATACGTACATATTTATTAATAAATTAGCAGACATACATTGCAAATCGGAATACCTTTCTCTTTTTACCAAGAATGTAATTGATTTATTAATATTTTTAAAATCTTCTTTACTGTATCTTCATAATATCTGTTTGTCTCTTGAACTTTCCGATGCATTGGACAACATCATTGATAAAAATGAGTCGGAAGCCTGGGAAAGATCATTTAGTTGTTGCAGTATATCGACCAATAAGTCTATTGCCGCAAATCTCAAAAGTTTTCGAAATACTTCTAATAAAAAAATCCTGATATCCTCACCGATAGAAAACTTAATTCCGGGCCATCAATGTGGTTTTCGCAAAGTGCTTGGAACAATTGAGCAGGCCTTTAGAATCGCTATCGAAATACACCTAACTTTACATTCAAATCAATATTGTACGACAGTTTTTCTTGATGCAGCGCAGGCATTTGATAAGGTTTGGTTAAAGTTCTAAAATCCTATGTGACTCACCGAAAATTTAGGGTTAGACACAAATTTTTTACTTCGCAAGAGTACGATATTGACGCTGAAGTTCCAACTGACATTCCACAATACTCAAACAATTTGCTGACGATTTTCACTGACAACATTGCTATAGTCAGTAACGACCGTGACTGCACTATAACATCACAAAATTTATCCAGGCATCTTGGTTTGATTGAAGAGTGACTTGCTAAATGGAAAATCAAGGTAAATGAAACTAAATGCGTTCAAGTGACTTTTACTCTAAAGAGAGAAACATGCACTGCAGTTAAAATCAATAATGTGGTCATAGCTTAATCACATTCTTTGAAATATCTGGGAATTCGTCTAGATAGAAGGCTCAGGTGAACAAATCATATGGATGCCAAAAGATGCCAATTAAATCTTATATATAAGGAATTTTACTGGCTTCTAATTCGAAACTCTAAACTCAGTCTCGATAACAAATTGTTAATTTACAAATTAATATTAAAGTCAATTTGAACCTTTTCTATGGAACTGTGGTGTTCACCGTGTAACACAAATATAGAAAAAATCTGAAGAGTACAAAATAAAATTCTCCAAAACGCTAAATGAGCTCCATGGTATATCAAAAACAAAAACATACACAAAGACCTAAATCTACCAAGTGTAGAAGAAGTTATTCGCCATTATACACCTGAATTTCGAGAGAGACACAAGTTGTATCCAAATTTTCATGTTCGACACTAATCTCCTGCAACTGCACTAAATCACCTTAACAGAAAATCATTCATAAATATGAAGACCCTACCTCAAAAGCATACATGTTATTTATTTAAGATTTACAAAATTATTGTCAATTTCTATTTAGAAAGATTTAATCAATAAACCAATGTAAATAAATTTTTTTTTACTTTAAAAACATTCAAAATACTAGTAGATATGTTTATTTAACAGTTTTTGAATAACACGAAAAATTTTAAAATAATGAAAACCAGATCAATTTTGTGTTAATTTATTTATTTAGCCATTATACAAAAGAATGAAACACTATTTAAGGAAACAAAATACGTAAAATATCATTTTTGATCTGTGCATTTTTTGCATCATCCATATTTTTTATTTCTGAAGCTATCAATTTAAGAAAGTCTTCATCATCGATTGCATGTTTAATGGACTCTTTAAATTCTATTACTTCAACTGCTAATAGCTTCTCCTTCTCACCATCAGATTTATTCGACTCATTGTACTGTAATGCAGTTATTTCATTCAATACTGGTTCTTTCTTCATAACCACAACATCCACTTTATTAGTCACGTGTTCGACCTCTACATGTACTTGCCGTTTGTTGACACAAATTTTATTAATATCTTCTTCTGCTATGTCAAATTCTGGGACTATTGCATATGGCCATTCTTTTCTTGTTTCGATGCCAGTCAAATTCTGTTCGATACCCAAATGTGGAAGCAAGTATGACATTTCATCTCCGTATTTATATTTTGCATCTTTAAGGAAGTTTCGTAGTAAGCTATGCCAACGCGCTCTTAAAGATTTCTCTGGAAGAAAAATATATTCATTGTAGTCATATACAGTATATCAAGAACGAGTTTACACATTGAACTACAACTCACTTTATTAACTTATTGTCGCAGAAACACGGCAGTTTCCTTAAATATAAAGATTTTTGATAATAACTTTTTAATAATTATTATATTGAGAATACAAATATAAAAAAAATTTCAGTAGTTTGTTGTAAAATAAACGAATTCTACCACAAAAACAAATCCCACATCATTTTTTGACTGTCCAGTAACTGTTCACACAAATAATATAAAGTTCTTTAATATAAACTTTATTCACTGGAAACATTGTTATATAAGTTTTAAGTATTGAATATAGTCCTTTGTAGTATCTTTGATATATATTACAGATTACATAAAAAATCTTTATATTTAAACAAATAGCAGTATATTTGGATTCTAAGTTCAAAAAGTGAATTTTATTTCAATATGTAAACTCATTCTTGACACGCTCTATTTATTAATCAAAAATTTGCTTATATTTACCTGACATATCAAATTGTTTTGCGAGTTCCTTCCAAGCTTCCATTTTTTGTTGAAACGAACCCGTTTTCTCAAACAATACAGGGAATTCCTGTATAGCTCTTATTAATGCTATATTAATATCCATTGAACGGCTTTTACTCTTCACAACCACGCTGCCTAAACTTGTCAGTGCTTGTTATTAAATGATGCGCATTATACTCGTATGTGTTATTTATCCGTTCAGAATAGTCCTCCATAGCCAAAGAACAATTCACTAAAGAGGAAACTATGATATGTACTGGACAAAACTATTTTAAAAATAGTTTGTTGATGACCTATTATATATAAGAAAAAGAACGGACTACTATTTTACCTTTACTAAAGCAATATTCAGATGTGATAATCCACTTTACGTTGGCTCAACTAGCAAATTTTATATTGAGTTGTCATTGCCGGTATCAATTGTCCGCGTACGACACACCTCAGAACTAATATTTTCACTAGTTTATAAAAAGTAAAATGGCACCCGTACCACACACCGCGAAACTAGTCTTTTCACTAGTTCATAAGAGGTAGAATGGTGTAAATTGATTTGAAAAGTAATAAATAACAAGTGAAATTTATATATTATATATATATATTTATTTTAATATATATAAATATATATATACATATACACATATATGTATATTAAATACTTTTATTGCTGTAGTTTAATCAAATCTTCTAGAGTTTTGATTTTATCCTAGACTTTTGGTTTAATGACTTATGTATGTTTTAACGATTTATGGATACCGTTATGTTATTAATTGTAGTAATTCTAGATATTATTACACATTATTTTACATATTTTTGTATTACATTTTTAAAATTATTTACAATAAAGTGTCAATAAAAGCGGTGTTAATCGAAAGTAAGACCAATATATTTAAAATCGATAACTGTTAACATTACTTGATCTTCTTCATTCATAGGTGTACAGTCCACTAAGCATATTTTAATATTGTATGTTTTTACATATTCACCAAGTCAACGCGCTATTATTAATATCTTAAAGGGGCATAATATTAAAAACAAGAGAACGAATCATATTGCTCTCAATTTGTTTATGCACAACAAACATAAGCAGTGGATGTTTGTTTCAACTGGTGAATCGTTGCATTGCCAGGAGTCAGAATATGCACTCTAGTTCCAAAATAAATAACTCTAATATCTGATTGAATTTCTTTGTTTCTCATTTGCATTTTAGTTTACTATTGTTCAAAGATAATAGAATACTCTATTAAATTTTCTACAAAAAAGCATTGAGAAAATTATATATTCTAAGTGGTGAGGTTTACTCATCCCCACAGACCACTCATTTCACTAGTACCTTTGGACTAGTTCGTGTACTAGTGCCTAGCGACATATACATTTCGTATTGTTGTCAGCAACACACTAATACACATGAAACTATAAAAAGAAAAGATGCGATGTAAAAACTGATCATATATTTATTTGCTCTGTAGATACACCATTTACTGCGGATAACTTGATCCCGAAAAATAAAGTACTGTATGTTTAACTGGACGCCTACATATTTTAGGCTTTGTTGAGATATTCAATTACAAATACGCGTCATTTTCGAATTGTGTCTACAAACAAAATTGTATATACCTATATTAGTAAAAAAATAACTGTAAGTGCAAAAATTTGCCAAAATTCAAGCCAGTGTAGACAAAAAGTAATCTAACATATTCATACAATATGGTTATCTATGTACATATATTTACATATACATATATGAACATGCATTAAATATACCACATGGTTTAAAAAGTCGAAACCAACCATACCGTCTGAATGTGTTAGTTTGAATATATATGTACATATATAAAAATATATATAAACATTGTTAATAGAATTTATGTTTTGTATATAAGCCTGATTTCATTTAATAGGAGCACAATTCAATATAGTTCTCCTCTTTTAACAACTATATATCTTTTAACTCAAGAAATGATAAAATACGTACATATTTATTAATAAATTAGCAGACATACATTGCAAATCGGAATACCTTTCTCTTTTTACCAAGAATGTAATTGATTTATTAATATTTTTAAAATCTTCTTTACTGTATCTTCATAATATCTGTTTGTCTCTTGAACTTTCCGATGCATTGGACAACATCATTGATAAAAATGAGTCGGAAGCCTGGGAAAGATCATTTAGTTGTTGCAGCATATCGACCAATAAGTCTATTGCCGCAAATCTCAAAAGTTTTCGAAATACTTCTAATAAAAAAATCCTGATATCCTCACCGATAGAAAACTTAATTCCGGGCCATCAATTTGGTTTTCGCAAAGTGCATGGAACAATTGAGCAGGCCTTTAGAATCGCTATCGAAATACACCTAACTTTACATTCAAAACAATATTGTACGACAGTTTTTCTTGATGCAGCGCAGGCATTTGATAAGGTTTGGTTAAAGTTCTAAAATCCTATGTGACTCACCGAAAATTTAGGGTTAGACACAAATTTTTTACTTCGCAAGAGTACGATATTGACGCTGAAGTTCCAACTGACATTCCACAATACTCAAACAATTTGCTGACGATTTTCACTGACAACATTGCTATAGTCAGTAACGACCGTGACTGCACTATAACATCACAAAATTTATCCAGGCATCTTGGTTTGATTGAAGAGTGACTTGCTAAATGGAAAATCAAGGTAAATGAAACTAAATACGTTCAAGTGACTTTTACTCTAAAGAGAGAAACATACACTGCAGTTAAAATCAATAATGTGGTCATAGCTTAATCACATTCTTTGAAATATCTGGGAATTCGTCTAGATAGAAGGCTCAGGTGAACAAGTCATATTGATGCCAAAAGATGCCAATTAAATCTAAAATATAAGGAATTATACTGGCTTCTAATTCGAAACTCTAAACTCAGTCTGGATAACAAATTGTTAATTTACAAATTAATATTAAAGTCAATTTGAACCTTCTCTATGGAACTGTGGTGTTCACCGTGTAACACAAATATAGAAAAAATCTGAAGAATACAAAATAAAATTCTCCAAAACGCTAAATGAGCTCCATGGTATATCAAAAACAAAAACATACACAAAGACCTAAATCTACCAAGTGTAGAAGAAGTTATTCGCCATTATACACCTGAATTCCGAGAGAGACACAAGTTGTATCCAAATTTTCATGTTCGACACTAATCTCCTGCAACTGCACTAAATCACCTTAACAGAAAATCATTCATAAATATGAAGACCCTACCTCAAAAGCATACATGTTATTTATTTAAGATTTACAAAATTATTGTCAATTTCTATTTAGAAAGATTTAATAAATAAACCAATGTAAATAAATTTTTTTTTACTTTAAAAAGGTGACCAAATAATAAACACATTCAAAATACTAGTAGATATGTTTATTCAACAGTTTTTGAATAACACGAAAAATTTTAAAATAATGAAAACCAGATCAATTTTGTGTTAATTTATTTATTTGTATAAAGACAAAAGAAGGTAACACTATTTAAGGAAACAAAATACGTAAAATATCATTTTTGATCTGTGTCTTTTTTGCATCATCCATATTGGTTATTTCTGAAGCTATCAATTTAAGAAAGTCTTCATCATCGATTGAATATTTAATCGACTCTTTAAATTCTTTAACTTCAACTGCTAATAGCTCCTCATTTTGACCATCAGATTTGTTCGACTCATTATACCGCATTGTAGTTATTTCATGCAATATTGGTTCTTTCTCCGTATCTGCAACATCCACTTCATTAGTCACTTGTTCGACCTCTACATGTACTTGCTGTTTGTTAACACAAATTTTATTAATATCTTCTTCGATACCAGCCAAATTCTGGTCGATACCCAAATGTGGAAGCAAGTATGACATTTCATCTTTGTATTTGAATTTTTCATCTTCAAAGAAGCTTCGTAGTAAGCTATACCAATGGGCTTTTAAAGATTTCTCTGGAAGAAGTATATATTCATTGAAGTCATATACAGTATATCAAGAACGAGTTTACACATTGAACTACAACTCACTTTATTAACTTATTGTCGCAGAAACACGGCAGTTTCCTTAAATATAAAGATTTTTGATAATAACTTTTAAATAATTATTATATTGAGAATACAAATATAAAAAAAATTTCAGTAGTTTGTTGTAAAATAAACGAATTCTACCACAAAAACAAATCGCACATCATTTTTTGACTGTCCAGTAACTGTTCACACAAATAATATAAAGTTCTTTAATATAAACTTTATTCACTGGAAACATTGTTATATAAGTTTTAAGTATTGAATATAGTCCTTTGTAGTATCTTTGATATATATTACAGATTACATAAAACATCTTTATATTTAAACAAATAGCAGTATATTTGGATTCTAAGTTCAAAAAGTGAATTTTATTTCAATATGTAAACTCATTCTTGACACGCTCTATTTATTAATCAAAAATTTGCTTATATTTACCTGACATATCAAATTGTTTTGCGAGTTCCTTCCAAGCTTCCATTTTTTGTTGAAACGAACCCGTTTTCTCAAACAATACAGGGAATTCCTGTATAGCTCTTATTAATGCTATATTAATATCCATTGAACGGCTTTTACTCTTCACAACCACGCTGCCTAAACTTGTCAGTGCTTGTTGTTAAATGATGCGCATTATACTCGTATGTGTTATTTATCCGTTCAGAATAGTCCTCCATAGCCAAAGAACAATTCACTAAAGAGGAAACTATGTTATGTACTCGACAAAACTATTTTAAAAATAATTTGTTGATGACCTATTATATATAAGAAAAAGAACGGAGTACTATTTTACCTTTACTAAAGCAATATTCAGATGTGATAATCCACTTTACGTTGGCTCAACTAGCAAATTTTATATTGAGTTGTCATTGCCGGTATCAATTGTCCGCGTACGACACACCTCAGAACTAATATTTTCACTAGTTTATAAAAAGTAAAATGGCACCCGTACCACACACCGCGAAACTAGTCTTTTCACTAGTTCATAAGAGGTAGAATGGTGTAAATTGATTTGAAAAGTAATAAATAACAAGTGAAATTTATATATTATATATATATATTTATTTTAATATATATAAATATATATATACATATACACATATATGTATATTAAATACTTTTATTGCTGTAGTTTAATCAAATCTTCTAGAGTTTTGATTTTATCCTAGACTTTTGGTTTAATGACTTATGTATGTTTTAACGATTTATGGATACCGTTATGTTATTAATTGTAGTAATTCTAGATATTATTACACATTATTTTACATATTTTTGTATTACATTTTTAAAATTATTTACAATAAAGTGTCAATAAAAGCGGTGTTAATCGAAAGTAAGACCAATATATTTAAAATCGATAACTGTTAACATTACTTGATCTTCTTCATTCATAGGTGTACAGTCCACTAAGCATATTTTAATATTGTATGTTTTTACATATTCACCAAGTCAACGCGCTATTATTAATATCTTAAAGGGGCATAATATTAAAAACAAGAGAACGAATCATATTGCTCTCAATTTGTTTATGCACAACAAACATAAGCAGTGGATGTTTGTTTCAACTGGTGAATCGTTGCATTGCCAGGAGTTAGAATATGCACTCTAGTTCCAAAATAAATAACTCTAATATCTGATTGAATTTCTTTGTTTCTCATTTGCATTTTAGTTTACTATTGTTCAAAGATAATAGAATACTCTATTAAATTTTCTACAAAAAAGCATTGAGAAATTTATATATTCTAAGTGGTGAGGTTTACTCATCCCCACAGACCACTCATTTCACTAGTACCTTTGGACTAGTTCGTGTACTAGTACCTAGCGACATATACATTTCGTATTGTTGTCAGCAACACACTAATACACATGAAACTATAAAAAGAAAAGATGCGATGTAAAAACTGATCATATATTTATTTGCTCTGTAGATACACCATTTACTGCGGATAACTTGATCCCGAAAAATAAAGTACTGTATGTTTAACTGGACGCCTACATATTTTAGGCTTTGTTGAGATATTCAATTACAAATACGCGTCATTTTCGAATTGTGTCTACAAACAAAATTGTATATACCTATATTAGTAAAAAAATAACTGTAAGTGCAAAAATTTGCCAAAATTCAAGCCAGTGTAGACAAAAAGTAATCTAACATATTCATACAATATGGTTATCTATGTACATATATTTACATATACATATATGAACATGCATTAAATATACCACATGGTTTAAAAAGTCGAAACCAACCATACCGTCTGAATGTGTTAGTTTGAATATATATGTACATATATAAAAATATATATAAACATTGTTAATAGAATTTATGTTTTGTATATAAGCCTGATTTCATTTAATAGGAGCACAATTCAATATAGTTCTCCTCTTTTAACAACTATATATCTTTTAACTCAAGAAATGATAAAATACGTACATATTTATTAATAAATTAGCAGACATACATTGCAAATCGGAATACCTTTCTCTTTTTACCAAGAATGTAATTGATTTATTAATATTTTTAAAATCTTCTTTACTGTATCTTCATAATATCTGTTTGTCTCTTGAACTTTCCGATGCATTGGACAACATCATTGATAAAAATGAGTCGGAAGCCTGGGAAAGATCATTTAGTTGTTGCAGCATATCGACCAATAAGTCTATTGCCGCAAATCTCAAAAGTTTTCGAAATACTTCTAATAAAAAAATCCTGATATCCTCACCGATAGAAAACTTAATTCCGGGCCATCAATTTGGTTTTCGCAAAGTGCATGGAACAATTGAGCAGGCCTTTAGAATCGCTATCGAAATACACCTAACTTTACATTCAAAACAATATTGTACGACAGTTTTTCTTGATGCAGCGCAGGCATTTGATAAGGTTTGGTTAAAGTTCTAAAATCCTATGTGACTCACCGAAAATTTAGGGTTAGACACAAATTTTTTACTTCGCAAGAGTACGATATTGACGCTGAAGTTCCAACTGACATTCCACAATACTCAAACAATTTGCTGACGATTTTCACTGACAACATTGCTATAGTCAGTAACGACCGTGACTGCACTATAACATCACAAAATTTATCCAGGCATCTTGGTTTGATTGAAGAGTGACTTGCTAAATGGAAAATCAAGGTAAATGAAACTAAATACGTTCAAGTGACTTTTACTCTAAAGAGAGAAACATACACTGCAGTTAAAATCAATAATGTGGTCATAGCTTAATCACATTCTTTGAAATATCTGGGAATTCGTCTAGATAGAAGGCTCAGGTGAACAAGTCATATTGATGCCAAAAGATGCCAATTAAATCTAAAATATAAGGAATTATACTGGCTTCTAATTCGAAACTCTAAACTCAGTCTGGATAACAAATTGTTAATTTACAAATTAATATTAAAGTCAATTTGAACCTTCTCTATGGAACTGTGGTGTTCACCGTGTAACACAAATATAGAAAAAATCTGAAGAATACAAAATAAAATTCTCCAAAACGCTAAATGAGCTCCATGGTATATCAAAAACAAAAACATACACAAAGACCTAAATCTACCAAGTGTAGAAGAAGTTATTCGCCATTATACACCTGAATTTCGAGAGAGACACAAGTTGTATCCAAATTTTCATGTTCGACACTAATCTCCTGCAACTGCACTAAATCACCTTAACAGAAAATCATTCATAAATATGAAGACCCTACCTCAAAAGCATACATGTTATTTATTTAAGATTTACAAAATTATTGTCAATTTCTATTTAGAAAGATTTAATAAATAAACCAATGTAAATAAATTTTTTTTTACTTTAAAAAGGTGACCAAATAATAAACACATTCAAAATACTAGTAGATATGTTTATTCAACAGTTTTTGAATAACACGAAAAATTTTAAAATAATGAAAACCAGATCAATTTTGTGTTAATTTATTTATTTGTATAAAGACAAAGCTATTTTACAAAAGAAGGTAACACTATTTAAGGAAACAAAATACGTAAAATATCATTTTTGATCTGTGTCTTTTTTGCATCATCCATATTGGTTATTTCTGAAGCTATCAATTTAAGAAAGTCTTCATCATCGATTGAATATTTAATCGACTCTTTAAATTCTTTAACTTCAACTGCTAATAGCTCCTCATTTTGACCATCAGATTTGTTCGACTCATTATACCGCATTGTAGTTATTTCATGCAATATTGGTTCTTTCTCCGTATCTGCAACATCCACTTCATTAGTCACTTGTTCGACCTCTACATGTACTTGCTGTTTGTTAACACAAATTTTATTAATATCTTCTTCGATACCAGCCAAATTCTGGTCGATACCCAAATGTGGAAGCAAGTATGACATTTCATCTTTGTATTTGAATTTTTCATCTTCAAAGAAGCTTCGTAGTAAGCTATACCAATGGGCTTTTAAAGATTTCTCTGGAAGAAATATATATTCATTGTAGTCATATACAGTATATCAAGAACGAGTTTACACATTGAACTACAACTCACTTTATTAACTTATTGTCGCAGAAACACGGCGGTTTCCTTAAATATAAAGATTTTTGATAATAACTTTTTAATAATTATTATATTGAGAATACAAATATAAAAAAAATTTCAGTAGTTTGTTGTAAAATAAACGAATTCTACCACAAAAACAAATCGCACATCATTTTTTGACTGTCCAGTAACTGTTCACACAAATAATATAAAGTTCTTTAATATAAACTTTATTCACTGGAAACATTGTTATATAAGTTTTAAGTATTGAATATAGTCCTTTGTAGTATCTTTGATATATATTACAGATTACATAAAACATCTTTATATTTAAACAAATAGCAGTATATTTGGATTCTAAGTTCAAAAAGTGAATTTTATTTCAATATGTAAACTCATTCTTGACACGCTCTATTTATTAATCAAAAATTTGCTTATATTTACCTGACATATCAAATTGTTTTGCGAGTTCCTTCCAAGCTTCCATTTTTTGTTGAAACGAACCCGTTTTCTCAAACAATACAGGGAATTCCTGTATAGCTCTTATTAATGCTATATTAATATCCATTGAACGGCTTTTACTCTTCACAACCACGCTGCCTAAACTTGTCAGT
>NW_024031832.1:0-13771 GCF_002237135.1 Teleopsis dalmanni | reverse complement strand
TGAAAAATAGTAAAAAGTATCAAACGTTCAGCGTCGGAAATTAAAAGAAAAAAAAACGAATAAGCGGAAGTGAAGGTTGGAACAATAAGTTGCGGTTCGAATTCAAATGCATAAAGTGATTAAATCAAATAATAGTTTTTTACAACTTAAAGCATCCAATTTGCGCGCGTTTTTGCTTTCTTTTTAATAAAATAAATAAGGCGCTCTTTTGTGGATCATATATTAGTAGCCAAATAAGAGTAACTTTTTTTTTTTTTGTTTTTATTTTTTAAAAAAAAACGTAATAAAAATCTGGTAGAGACAGTCCTACAATTAATTATATAAATAAGACAAAAATAGCTAAGCAAATTGTTGACAGAGACAACTAATAAACATTTAATAGTAAAAAATTTGATATATATAGTTTATGTAATGCAAGTAAAATAACATAGAGTAAACAAAATAAATTTAAGTTAGTTGGTACACAAACCATATATTTCGAACTAAGGGTTAATCGTAAATCTATCTGGCAAAATAAAAACATTGCATAGTTTTAAGGTAATTTTACAAATTATTTAAAAATAATAAAATTTGTCAATTAACACAATCATACATCGTACACCATCAAAAAACGTGAAGACAGCATATAATCCGTCGGCTAAAAGGATGTTAGCAGAAACCTCACCTGAAGACGGACCGAGTTGCTCAAATTATACTCTTAAAGTAGGCGACCTTAGTGTAAACCAATTAAAAGACATAATTAAAGATGGTAACAAGGAAGTTTTAGAAAAAATTACCTACCTTTCTGAGGATGTTATGGCGCTAAGGCAAGAAAACGAAAGTCTAAAAAAAGAAGTGGAAAATCTCAAAGCATATAGGGCCTTAGATAGTAAAAGGATCTCTACACTTGAAACACAAGCAAAAAAGAAAAATCTAATATTCAAAGGTCTACTGGCGAACAAAGCAGTAGGTGAAGAAGTAGAAAAAATTTGCACTGATATTCTTCACGTTTCGGCATCAACAAAAATAAAAGATGTTAAAAAAATGTCGGAAAAAGACGGTAAAATGACCATTCTAGTAGAGATGGATACTGAACAAAACGCAGTAGATATACTGAAAAAAGCTGGTAAGCTGGCAGGGACAGCAATATTTGTGGAACGGGACTTGACGTTCGAAAAACAGCAGAATAAAAGAATTATGCTGGAATTAAAAAAGCAAATACTGCAAGTAAGTACGAAACACCGCGTTGCCGTTAGAGACGATAAAATACGGATAGGAAATAAATGGTTTAGGTGGGACAGAAATAACAAGTTAATGAACGATAATGAAGATGCGGGTCCTGCTTTGCAAATTTTATATGGTACTAAGGTAAAAAATATATGTACGAATTATATTGAACTGCACAATAAAATAAATCCAAAAAACTAGTAAATATTTCGGAAAGCTTTTGCACAGTAAAAAAATGCCAAACAACACAGCCAAATAAAATTAAAAAAGTTTTTAAAATTAAACATACCGTAGATTTCAACGACGAGTCAGCATTACAGGGCAGCTTTAATCTGAACATATTATCATATAATGTAGCCGGTCTAAAAAATAAAACCTTACACAGCCAATTTTACGAATATATTTGTTCATTCGATATTATATTTTTATTTGAAACATTTTTAGAAGAAAAATTAGAAGAAGTAGTAAGAAAGTTACATAATTATATTATAGAATGGATAAATGGCAGAACAGATAGCGACAGCTTCGGTGAATTTACTTATGTAAGAAATAATGGTTGTTCTGTAATAGATTACTGCTTAATTAAAGGACTATGGTGGCAATTAGTCAAAAACTTTAAAGTTGTCGATTTAATTTACTCAGACCATATGCCAATAGAAGTAAATGTCTCGGGTCAGTTTTTCAAAAACCCAGAACAGGTGGAATTAAAATTACTCCCCAAGCTGTTATGGTCAGATCGAAATACACATAAGTTTGCGCTAAATTTAGAGCACAAGTTATTTTTAATGGAAGACAACCAACTAACAGCTGAAAATGGAATTGAATTGTTATCTCATTGCATTAAAAGAGCGGCACAACCCATACAACCAAAACACTTACAAAGAAAATATAAGCAAGCATGGTATGATGCAGAATGCGAGTTAGCACGAAAGCAATCATTTTATTTACTTCACACTGCAAAGCGGCATCAAGATGTGGAAGTCCGACAGTTATATACACGTGCAAATAAAGAGTTTAAATTACTTTGTAAACGTAAAAAAAATTTATATTACTCGGAGTTAGCTAACTCCTTAAGATCAGTTAATGATAGCAAAACGTATTGGAATATGTTGCGAAAACTAAATGGACAAAAGTTCACCAAAAGTACAGAGTTAAATTCTACCCAGTTGTCATGTTACTTCTCAACGCTATTGAATGCTCAAGTTGGGTATGCATTTAGTTTCGCCATATCAAATATTAAAATAGATTTGTTGGATAATGTAATCACTACAGAAGAAATTAATAAAATTTTAAGGAACAGCAAGTCAAATAAAGCGCCGGGAGAAGACAGAATCCCCATAGAGTATTATAAAAATGCACCGTCAAATTTTATCGCAAAGTTAGTAATGGTTTTTAACAAAATATTAGATGCCGGAACAACACCTAAAGACTTTAAAACTGCAATCATTTATCCGCTCTTTAAAAAAGGAAACCCGCAGATTGCGAATAATTATAGAGGCATTTCCTTTTTAAACTCCACTGTCAAATTATTCACAGGAATCCTTCTTGAAAGGCTAAAGGCTTGGGTAGCAGAATATAATTTAATCAGTGAATACCAGGCAGGATTTAGGAAAGGATACTCAACAATTGATAATATTTTTTGTCTTACAAGTATAGCCAAGCAGTATACGGAAAAAGGAAAAAAGCTATATGCATTTTTCGTCGACTTTAAAGCAGCGTTTGATTCAGTAAACAGAAACGCTTTATTTTATAAACTCAGTAGTATTGGCATGTCCACCAAATTTATCAATGTTCTATCCAGTTTATATACCGAAAATCGTGCTGCTGTATGGGATGGGGAACACTTGTCAGAGTGGTTTGCTACTGATTCAGGAGTTAAACAAGGTTGCGCACTCAGTCCGATTCTATTCTCAATTTATATAGACGATGTGGTTACACATCTATCTGGAGGCGCATTTATAAATGGTGTAAATATTAAAGCTCTTTTGTATGCAGATGACATCGTTCTCCTAGCAGAAAGTCCCAATTGTTTACAAATTATGATAAATGAGCTACACAGTTACTGTAAGCTATGGGGATTAACAGTTAATATTGAAAAGTCAAAAGCACAAGTATTTAAAAAGCATCACAGGCGGTATACAAATGAAGAAGTATGGACATTAGGTGGAGAAAATGTAGAAATAGTTAAGTTAAATAGTTAACTTAAATTAGTAGTTAAATAGTTAATACAAGTATCTTGGAACATGGATGTATTATAATGCTACATTTAATAGACATTTAACTGAAAAATTGAGAGAAGCTAAAAAAGCTATTAACTGCTCTTGGAAAAATATATTTGAAAATAAAGATATACCGTTCAAAACAAAATTTCAACTCTATGAATTTACTACTAGATCAATAATGTGCTATGCACTCGTCAGACCCGAGATGCACGCTGTGCAATACTGAAGAAAAGGAAGATGTAATACATTTTCTTAGTAAATGTCCAATTTTAATGGAGCTACGGGTAAATTATTTTGGAAAACAAACGTTAGATATTAACGAATTAATGAGGCTGCTAAATGGTGAAAACTGGCATATGTTATCGATCTATGTGAAAACGGCGTCTCGTTATAGAGAAAATATTATATTAGAGGCATTTTAACTCTCATAAGCTGAAGTTCGTAAACACAAATCCAAACCCCCGATTGACGGCGAATGCCATAATCGTATAAGGATAAATTAGATACTATGTAAATGAAGTTAGGTTTTTCTTATTATTTTTCTTATAATTATTTATAATATTTATGTTTAATATATTATAAATTATTGAAAATGTTAATTTTGTAAATGTAAATATAACCTATATTTAATAAAAAGAATACTACTACTACTATTCAAATACGTAATTTTGAAAATTATTACATCATATTTTAAAGACAGATTACTCTTATATGATACAGACCCAAAACATATAGGATTACGGGAGGGGTCCCCCAGGGATCAGTTCTAGGGCCAATTCTTTGGAATATCATGTACGATGATATCCTTCGAATTGAAAAGCCGGACGGAGTGCACGTAGTTGGGTATGCAGATGATATTGCAATAGTAGTGGTTGCAAAAACTCTAGACGAAGTGGCTAGGAATTGCAGCGCTACTATTGCAGCAGCTAAATCGTGGCTGCAATACAGCGGATTAGAGCTTGCTGAGCATAAAACTGAGGTGCTATTAATCAGTAGTAGGAAAAAGATTGAACAACTCTCAATTAAAGTGGGTGGAGTAGATATACAATCTAGCCCCCAACTTACATATCTCGGTGTAACCTTATATGGTAGGTTGAGTTTCAAAACTCACCTAAAACAATCGGGAGATAAAGCATCACGTGTCTGCAACGCATTATCTCGATTAATGCCAAACATACGAGGTCCCAAGGACACCGCTAGAGTTCTTTTAGCATCAGTTTCCAAGTCGGTGATGCTTTATGCTGCTCCGGTGTGGGCACATGCTACTACCATTAAGTCGTATTCACGTGCAATGAAAAGTGCACATAGATTGTCAAACCTTCGCATCTGCTGTGCTTACCGTACAGTATCGAACGATGCTGCGGGAGTATTGGCTGGACGCATGCCAATAGACTTTGAAGCGTTCTTGGCCAGAGACAGTTTCTTACAGCGCTCTCGTCGGCGAACGACTGAAACTGGGCAATCTCTAGCAGAGTCTTATCTAGATATAAGAGACAAATACCTTAATGAATGGCAACATAGGTGGGACCATTCCCAAAAATCAAGATGGACGCATTCGTTAATTCCAAATATAAAAGTTTGAATTAACTGAGGATCTGGAGACTTGGGATTTCAATTAACACAGTTTCTTACGGAGCATGGCTGCTTCTGTGAATACTTATACCGGTTTAGGCTAGCAAGTAACCCGTACTGCCAGTCTTGTCCAGATAAAATTGAGAGTCCTGACCACATAATTAGAGACTGCATAAGATTCGTAGATACTAGACAAAATCTAGAGACACTAATTGGGGAATCCAGCCCTTCTACTATGGTAATGCAGATGTTGGCAAGCATCGAAGAATGGAACTTTTACAAGAGCATAATCTCTAGAACAATAAATACTGTTAGATCGGACGAAATACTTAGTACACAATCGGAGTGAATGCACGCTAAGTGCTCTTCTAACCTGCCCTGTGAAGGAATACCTTAATTGGTCGTACTGCAGGGATTTTCAGGATTTTGAGTTGAGAATGTAGGGGACTTTTTAGTCCGTAGGCATGTATGACTCAATTTGAGTCGTGCATGAATCGGGCATGCAAATGGTACGGGCCATTTGTATCTTTTGAAGATTTTTCACCCAGGTCCGATACCAAAAAAAAAAAAAAAAAAAAAAAAAAAGTACAATATTACTTGTACTCTGCATGTAATTATAAGTATTATTAATCAGTTGAGAATACACCAAATATTAGGATGTTGATTCATAATATTATTTTATCATGATATATATAATTCGTTAATATCTTGAATTATCTTATATGATTAAATTAATGTAATAATAATAGTAATTTGAAACATGTTTTACCTATATTACTGTACTATCTGGACAATATATAGATATATAAAGATGGCATAAAGTATGCGCAATACAGCCCAATTTCTTTGATGCAACTACATAACTCTATAGTTATATATTTAATTATATTAATATTAAATTTGTTAACAATTTAAGCTATTATATGGATAAATTAATTAATAATTAATACAGAATTTGAACATCGATTCTTAATATATTACTGTACTTCCTGGATATTTTAATTATAAAGTGTATAAAGGTTGATAAGATAACTCAACCAAATTTCATTTGATCTATTCTATTTATATATGATTACTTATAATTCGTAATAATTTAATGATTTATATGATTAAATTAATTAAAATAAGTAATAAAGATATTGAAACCATCGTTTTTAATATTATACCTGTAATCTTCTAGGGCTACTAATCTTATTAAAGTGCAGTTAAAGCTTGAAAGATACACCCCAATTTCATCTTGATCAAGTAGATATTATATATGATTATATGTAACTCTATCATATTAAATCAGTCATGTTAGGTTAGGTTAGGTTAAACCGGCGATCCCAGGGGGATCCACTTAGGCCCATAGGCCCATTGTGATACCGTATTATTTAGAAACCCATGGGCTAAAACCATCCAGAACCTTTAACAAAGCTTACAATGCTACATAGAGGGAGTTCTCGAAGTTCGTCAGGATCCTCAAAAAAGAAAGCTCCCAAAAATTTAAGGCGACGCCGTGCATGTGCCGGACACGAAGAAAGCAGGTGAGAGGCACTTTCGTCATCCTCACCACAACTGCGGCAAAAATGGTTGAACGGTAGATTCAGTCTCCTAGCATGATTACCTAGAATACAATGACCTGTTAGTAAACCTACTACAAGACTGATATCTCTACGGGATAACTCTAAGAGAGATTTCGATTTTCTATTGTTGGTCTGTGGCCACATTGCATACAGATGCCTGCATATCGCACAGTCTTCCCATCGGTTGTTAAAAAGTTCGGCACAGGAAGAACTCAAAATCAATTTGCATGAAGTCAACGATATGCCCAGATTGTTTAGGTGTTCCGAGTGGTTCCCTGAAGCACCACGTCTGGCTAGCTCGTCTGCTTTACAATTGCCGTAAATATCCCTATGACCGGGAACCCAGATTAGAGAAATATTGAACTGCGTCGACATCTCATTTAGAGATGTGTAGCAGTCAAGGACCGTCCTAGATGTGAATTGAACAGAACTCAAGGACTTTAAAGCAGCTTGACTATCCGATAGTATATATATATTCCTTTCAAGTATATTACCTACTTCTAGACAAGCTAAAGCTTCCTTAATGGCAATTACTTCTGCCTGAAAAACACTACAGTGATCCGGAAGCCTATAGCAGGAGGATATATTCAGCCCCTCTGAGAAAACTCCACTGCCTACGCCGCTCCCAATCTTTGAACCATCAGTAAATATTTGCAGACCCTCATCCAGGGAGGGACCTCCTGACAACCAAGCTTCCCTGGATGGGAATCTAACAATAAATTTTCTATCAAAGTCGAGAATCGGAGAGGTGTAGTCAATGTTATTTGGAGTAGGACTGAAAATATTTAGAATCGAGCCGTACCCATAGTCACTAGCCTTCCATTGTGAAGTAGCCTTAAGTCTTAGGGCAGATGATGCTGCCAACTGCTTACTGATGATGTCAAGTGGCATTAAATGGAGCATTAGATCTAGTGCTATAGATGGTGTTGTACACAGAGCACCACTTATACAGAGTTCAGCCCTGCGCTGAACCCTGTTCAGTACCGTACAGTACGAAGATTTATCAAGAGCTGTCCACCATATGGCAATGCCATACAGAAGTATGGGTCTAATGACAGCAGTGTATAGCCATTGAGCGATACGTGGTTGCAAACCCCACCTTTTACCAATAGCTTTTTGACAAAGGAGCAAAGCAATGTTTGCTTTCCTAGCCCGCTCCAAAACATTTTCTTTCCAGCTCAGTTTCCTATCGAAAACAATGCCTAAAAATTTTGCTTTCTCAATATATTGTATCGCAGAACCTTTAATATAGAGTGGAGAAAGATTTGGAACCCTATGTTTTCTGGTAAATACTACGATTTCTGTTTTTCTGGGGTTAACCCCGAGACCACATGTCAGTGTCCAATTGTTAAGGATATTCAGGCCATACTGCAAAATATCCCTTAAACTAGTAGCATATTTTCCAGTAACTGTTAGTGCAATGTCATCCGCATATGCAACTGTCCCGCATCCCGCTCTCCCCAGTTTTTGTAACAGTTCATTCACCGCTATATTCCAGAGGAGAGGAGAGAGTACGCCCCCTTGGGGGGTACCTCTATTTACCCGTCTGTGTGTTGCTGATACACCCATTTGTGCTTCAATAATTCTGCCAGTTAGTAGCTGACCGATAAAGCTGATGAGCGCATCCTCAACACCCAGACGCGAGAGTGCGTTAGCTATTGCATTGGGAAGAATATTGTTAAAAGCTCCTTCAATATCTACGAAAGCCACTATACAAAATTCTTTTACTTTAAGAGTTTTTTCAATAGTACAGGTGAGGGCATGGAGTGCTGTCTCTGTGGATTTACCCTTAGTGTAGGCGTGTTGTGACGGTGACCAAAGATTGGGATCTATAACGCGCCTTATTTCAAAGTCTATAATTCTTTCTAAAGCTTTCAGCATGAAAGATGAAAGACTAATTGGACGGAGTTCATTAGGGTTACTATGAGAGGTTTTACCCGCCTTAGGAATAAAAACAACTCTAACCTTTCTCCATTGAGTTGGAACATAATTAAAAATGAGACAATATTTAAAAATGGCCAGAAGCCAGTTTTGTATTTGATCCCAAGAGTTTTGCAGCTCAATAGGATGAATACCATCCGGTCCTGGTGATTTATATGGCTTAAAGCTAAAAATGGCCCATTTTAGAGTTTGTAGGTTTAACTTGATAGAGTTTACCGGTGCGTAGTTTAAACATTCTGAGGATTCCGTCGAAGCAAAGGATCCTGGAAAGTGGGTATCTAGTAATAAATCTAGTGACTCCCTACTGTTATTTGACCAAGTCCCATCCGGTTTTCTTAGCAACTCAGGAACAGAAGGATTTTTAGATAGGATTTTGCGTAGTCTAGAGGTTTCAGAGTCCCTACTAATCTCTTGACAATATGATTGCCAACTAATCCTCTTAGACTTACGTAGTTCTTTCTTATAATTCTGCAGAGAGATCTTATATTCAGACCAGTCACTCTCATTTCTATTTAGCTTTGCCCTATTAAAAAGTCTCCTGCATTCTTTCCTCAATTGACCTAAGTTTCTATTCCACCAGGGTGGGTTACTCTTCCTACTAGGTCGAGTTGAAGGACAGGCAAGGTTAAAAGCTTCATTAAGTATTGAGGTAAGATCTCCTACCTGCTCGTCCAGATCATTTATATTCTCTGGCGGATAAAGAGTAGAGTTTGTCAGCAGCTCATTTATAGATGATTTGTACTTTGTCCAGTTTGTATTCCTGACATTTCTGAAAGTTTCTAAACTGGGGGTACTTGATTTCTTTAAGTTTATAGAAAATTCTAAAATCATATGGTCTGAAAAAGAGTGTCTAGTGGACACTTTCCATTTTCTTATAGACCCATGAATTTTGGCAGTAGTCACGGTAATGTCTAAAACCTCCTGCCTGTTTTTGGTAACAAAAGTCGGCCTATTACCGTCATTACATATAAAAAGATTATTACTAAAAATAAAATCGAAAAGTAACTCACCACGTTCATTCGTGTTTGAGCTGCCCCATATTTCATGGTGCGCATTTGCGTCGCAGCCCAAAATGATATCTGCACCAAGTCTCCTAGCGTCAATTGTCAGCTGTTTTAGGCTACTTGATGGTAACTCTTCGTGATCATGAGCCATATATGCAGATACCGCCCATATCTGGCCCCAAGGTCCCTCAATACTTACTGCGGTTAGGTCTTTGTCACTATACTGCGAAAGCATGAGAGCGTTATATATTTTATTTATTAATATGCAGGATCTAGGCTTACCCTTGTTTACCGCATACATTAAGTCAAAGTTTTTAGTCCTGAGTCCGCAGACAAGATCCTTGAAAACCCATGGCTCTTGCACCAGGACCATATCAGCCTCGTTGTTGCTGAGGCATTGCAACAAGCTGGCGGACGCAGCCTTGCAGTGGTGCAGGTTAATTTGTAGTACCCGCATCATGATTTGTTTTGGATGTGGTAGTGTCCACCACTGTAACGTCAAGCGCGCTATCTTCTTCAGATTCATTTTCAGAGTTCAAAAGTTCTTCTTCGTCAAAAAGATAGCGCGTACCAATACTCTCTTCAGATGTAATTGAAGGAGTTGGAGAGGACATAGTCACGTCCATATTTATTGAATCAGAAGTGGTAGGCAGTATTTCTACTGGGCCCACTGAGTTTGCGGTAGCAGTTTCAATATCACCCGCTTCCATTATGGTATCAACAGTGCCTTGCGGTGCTGCTGGACCTGTGTCGTTAGGTAAGGATTGCTCCTCGTCCTTTTTATATACCCTCATTGTGATGGCTGAGAAACCGTAGTTAATAACACCGTTTGATTTCGCCAAAGTGGCCAAGGATGCTTTGTCAATCACAAAACTGACCGACCTATATTTACCCTTGACTTCCTCCAGCTTGGTAATCTTCCACGTTGATGTGTTTAACTGCCGGTTTCCTAGCCGAATAAGTTCCAGAATCCGCTGAGGATCGGACTGATGGGCTGGTATCCAGGAACGCGCTCTTGGTCGACTAGGGATTTGCTCCTTAGTAACAACCTTAAGTTTGGGGCCTGGCCATGCCTCACCAATTCTGGAAATGGCTTTGCGAAAAAGATCAACAGAACGCTGATCTGCGCAGGCGATAAGTTTCACATGGCCCTGATGCCATCCACTATCGCGACAAGTGGGACCGTCTCCAGGAAAGTCCTTCAGGAGATCGACATAAATGTCAAGGAGCTTGAGCTCAATTAAGTCCCACTTAGCAGGTGTAATTGTGCCATCCGGGTCATTTTCATCAATGACTCCCATTATTAAAGAACCCTTCAGCATGTCGCTAAAGGATTTTGCATTTGTGGCGTTGCCACGAAATTTTGCCTTTTTGGCATCAGGTTTTGAAGCTGACTCATCTAATGAGCGCTGTCGCTTCGTAGCAGGTTCCTGCTTGTCCTTCGAGGTATCGAGGACCTGCTTAGCCCAGGCAATCCTGGCCTTCATAGATTCGGATGTAACCGAAATATTGCCGTATCTTTCGAGCAGTCTAGTCGCCGCTCGGCGTTCCTTGTAACTCCTCCTCCCAGGAGGGCCTGACCGAATTAGTGGTCCGGAGCGCGTCGATACATTTTGTTTATGATTTGGAGGCACCTTTTTATTACCACTGGAAGTCGCGGTAGGTACCTTGTTTGGACACTTAGTGTCCGAAGATTTTGAGCTCTGTTTAGCCGAGCTCTCCGCTATAGAATTTTTATTTTTATTAGTTATTGGTTCATTCATATTTAAACCCACGAGTTGCGGAGAAGGGAGGGTCCATCCGGGCAGAGATCCGCAATACCCGGATAAGGCTAAATTACAACCGGAGGGCGCCAGTTATCCGGAGGTCTCCGTTTAAAAACACACTGACGTAGTGCTATTCATCTCATCGGCACGGGTCGAATAACACCGGAGATTACGGGTTTTATCGAGTTTTCCTCTCTAGATCCATGATGTTCTGTTATGCCGACATGATAGCCAACATGAAAAACAGGTTCACCTCGAGAAGGATGTGATAATATATCACGCATCATGGTCTTGATATGGCATAGGCTCAAGGTATTTACATACTGTATTACGCAATAACCATATCCCGTTCAAACTAGAACACGAACCCTATTTTTAGCTAAATGTTCTAAATTTAATTTTTGTTGTTAATTTTATGAAATTTGGGTTACATTTTTCCGCAATATTTCCCAAAGTTTTGCGATAAGCACAGCCAGAACGAGTGTCTTCAAATATTTACAGCATTTTTGTTCGTCTGGGAGCTCAAGAAAGATAAAAATTTCTCACCGTTGCCACGGCTTACGCTGAACTTCCAAAACTCCTGTTAAACACGTCGCTGGGTGACGACAGTGTGAACAGCATTCGTCCCGCTGCGACCCTGATCCTCTTGCTTTCCTGATAGATTCATTTTTTTTAATAATTATTTATGGTAGTTAAAGTGAGGTAACACACCTTAAGCTAAGAGCAGAATTTCTTGTTAATAAGTTTGAATATAGCAAGACAAACTCGTATGTGATGACTTTTTGACATTTCATATGAACTTTCGACTTTTACACGTAATAAAACATTCGTTCTGTTTGTAGTTCTATAAATTATGAAACTAAAACAATGAAGGAAGTCAGGTTTTGCGAAACTTGAATAGCATCTCATATAGTCACGTAAATGTTTAAGAACAAAAAATTGAGGTTGAGTTTTTTTGAGATAGATAGTAATTTTACTTGAAAATAAATAAATTGTCAATTGCATCTTAAAGTTTGTTTGGCACCACCTTAGTTTACATACTCGCCAAAGAAGAGTTTTACTAATGTGGATTATGTCATGTCTCAAGATGTCCCTTATATTGGCTTAGGTGCATATCACAATAACTCTACTGGAAACTAACTCAAATTTAGAATGAATGTATCAAAAGTATATAAACTTATTATTTATCTATCTTATACAAAAACTGTGTATAGAACAGATATTACCTCTTTCAAATAAGATATTGAGTCTTATTCTTATTTTTTACATCTTTGTAAAAACATTAACACTTAAAACTAAAATATGGTTAATTTTGATGAGGATCAACTATATTTTTAGGACCTTTCTGATTACTTGATTTGTTGTAGTAATAATATCGACTACTGTTGATAATAATTCAGGACAACAATTTTATGAAATATAGATCTTTATAGATAGTTAATTTGGTGGTATTGTTTTAAGCAGTTTTGTTTCAATAGCAAACCTCAAACAGAACCATCATCTAATGCATTATGTCTTATTTAAGGTTTGCCATTTTACAATTTGAAAAGTTTAGCAACCGCAGAACATGTTGAAAATGTCAATATTTTTCATCGATTTTTCGTATCAAATTTTCTGAAGTGATGAAAATCATTTTTCTTTTGATGGATACGTCAACAAACAAAATTATTGCATGTGAAACCGTAAAAGTTTATAAGTAATCGGATAAAGATCATTGCATTTACAAAAAGTCACTGACATTTGATATGCAGTTGTGAAGGTCCCATACTTCGCTAATTCTGATTATCGACTAGTAGCAACTAATATTTTTTGAAGTTTTGGATATCAAAGAAATAATAACATGCACTTTTTTTGATAACAGATAGTATGGCATCCAAAAAATCAGCAATGCCCAAGATATTGTCATAGTAAAAGGATGATGATAAAAAAATGATATTTAATTATATATCGACCAATGTCGAGCTGCAACAACAGTTACAAGAATAATTGCTCAAACAATAGAATGTGTGACACTAGGGTGGCTCAGAAAAACTAAAATGCGATTTTTAATGAGCGCACCCCCTAGGAATATGCCATTTACCAAAAAAATGATATTCCCAAAGTTTTGAACCAATAGGATTAAAAATGACGTTGCGCCACTCGAGCAAAGTTGGGTTTTCAGTACAAAAAACAGAAATTTTTCATTTCAAGATCATTTTTTATCTTTTATCTTATTTCAACAGTTATTAATATATACTCATTTGATAGATAATTAAAATATCTTTTTAATAAGATACTGATGAGCAAAATCGGTTAAAAATTATGCGCAAAACACAATAATTAGTTGAGCGACGTTGCTCTGTTTTCTATTCCATAACTTTTAGCTGGCATGCACAATTACTTAATAGGTATATGCTTCAATTTAGTTAACTATTTACAAAAAATTATAATTTCAAGAAAACTCTTTTTTTCAGTAATTAATATATTGTGTTTATTATGTTTTATAACATAAATCT
>NW_024031831.1:0-13777 GCF_002237135.1 Teleopsis dalmanni | reverse complement strand
ATTTTGTTGATATTTTACAATTATGCATTATTTTGTATATCTTAACATTTCTCATCTTTACTTTTTTAAAAACATGTGTTTAAAAAGAAATAATAATTTACATGTTTGATTAAATTTCCTGGGATGAAGACAAAATCAATCTTTCTTATTTATGTTGCAATTGAAAGTGAATTTTATTGCCTTTAAAGGTTTTCGCGTGCATTTGGATCTTCATTGTAGTTCTTTATAAATTAATCTTTTTATATAAGAAAGTCGCTTTTTCTATTCAAATTTTCATTAATTTATTTATTCGCAATACTTGCGTAAAAAAATACAAACATCATATTTGTACTTGAAACTTAGATGGCGCTGGCATGCCTGCCTTGAGTGTGCTCCGCATTTGGCACTGTGAGGGTGGAGGTTTTTTTCAAATAATTGAATTTTTGGTAAAAAATTGACAATTTTTAAAAAATAATAGAGAAAAAACTGTGTATACGATTTTTATGATTTTAAGTTTTTTGGAAAGTAAATTTTATTGTCTTTAAAGAAAAATTAATTTTGTTTCGGTCCCTTTTTTGCACGCGAAGATATAATGATTAAAGTAAAGTAAGCTAAAAAAAATGCTATTTTTAACAATTTTTTATGATAAAATTAAAATATCTAATTGAGGTTTTAAAATTGTGTTTTGTGATATATTTCTGAACATTTTGCATTTTTAGTTTTTTGATTCGGATGATATTTAAGCAGTTTCGATATCGAAATTTAACGCAATTTTGCACAAAATCTGTGCATACGATTTTTACTTTTATTGCTTTATTGGAAAGCTTGTTTTATTGCCTTTTAGATGAGTATCCGTGCAAGTCGGTCCCGTTTGTGGTTGTTTTATAATATTTTTTTAAGTAAAAAAAGTCAGTTTTTTCAAAAAATTTGATTTTTTTATTTTTTGAATATCTCAGTTATTACGAAACATACAGATATGGGGTGTATACCAAATGAAAGATAATTGAATTTTCTATCTAAATCATATTTCAAACTTGGTGAAAAAGCTTAAATTTGGCTAAATTTGACAAATTAATAAACTTAGAAAAATTTCGTGTTCCAATTTCGGCTTGGTCCCCTCAGCATCGTTGCTATCTAGGCTCAGGTCTAAACTAAATACTTTTACAAAATTAAATATACTTATTTTTAGAGTTTAGACACTTATTTATTTAAGATAAGACGATCTCTTCTACTGAGTCGTTGTGTGTGTTATTAAGGTGATGGTACATAACTCCTCCACCCTTAGATTGATGACACTCCTGAGTCAACGGATTATCTTCTATATATAATTACGCTAACATAAAAGTTTGTTACCCCGTTTTAACTGTGTTGCCGTTGACATATATGGATAAAATTTATACCGTTGGAAAGGTGAAGACGTGCAGAAGAGCACAACGTTATTTTTTCGCATGTACGTTAACGGAAACACAGGTAAAAATGCGTTGGCGTAAATTTAGCGACTACAACAACAAAATACATGTGTTTTTCAAAGTTTTTTTTTGTGACGAATTGTTAATTGTTTACGGTGGATTTGTGTGTGCGATTTTTTTCCACTTTTGGAAAAAAGTGGACTTTGTGTGTTTGGACTTTGTGTGTTTGGACTTTGTGGATTCTGTTACAATCAGATTTTTAAAGCTCATTAAATTTCAAATATTGTTTGTGAATAAAAAAACGCATTGAAGTGGAAATATCCTTTGATATCAATCGTTTTATTTGCATTGTGTGATAGTTAAATTTTAATTGTGATAAATTTTAATTTTGATAAATTTTAATTGTGATATATTTTAATTGTGAAATGTGGATAGTTAAGGTTAATGAGTTTGAAATTTTTAGATTTATTTCAAGTGTATTGTGTGATAGTTAAATTTTAATTGTGATGAATTTTAATTGTGAATTGTGTGATAGTTAAGGTTAATTAATTGGTTGAATCGACATTAACAACACTTCAATTCGAGAGATATTCATTTTGTACAATGAAAGAACATTATGATAGAGTATGCAATGCACAAAAAGAGATTTGTATGGCAATTATCGTGAATCGTGATACAGATATACGAAGATATAATATTTACGACTATAGATGGTGAACCACCATTTGAGAGAAATATGATATCTTTTTTAAAAACAAATGGTGTAGTTAAGAATGTATTAGTATTAGATTCTGCTTTGAAACCATTGGCATATCCTTTACTATTCCCAAATGGAGATTTTGGTTGGCACGTTAATATATCGCATAACGTGCAACATAATTCTAATGGTAGGCAGATTCGAAATAAAGTTACAATGTTACAATTTGCATGCTTCAGATTTGCAATAAGGGATCAATTTAGCTTTTTGCATAAATCGCAAAAACTATTTTTGCAATACATTGTTGATATGTATGTGAGAATAGAAGTATGTCGACTACATTTTATAAGACAGAATCAAGTAAATTTGAGGGCAGATGTGTATAACAATATTAGTGATTATTTGCAAACGAATCAAGTAGGAGATGGTAGCTTAGGTCGTAAAGTGATTTTGCCTTCATCCTTCACTGGGTCTCCGAGAAACATGTATCAAAATTACTTAGATGCAATGTCAATTGTTCAGTACTTCGGCAAGCCATCGCTTTTTGTTACAATGACTTGCAATAAGAATTGGGCGGAAATTGTATATAATATTGATCCTAATGAATCATCTCATTTCAGGCCTGAAATAGTTGTGCGTGTATTTAAATCGAAGTTAAAAGAACTCATTTCTGACATTTGGAATAAATATATTTTTGGCAAAGTTGAGGCTCTTATATATACAATCGAATTTCAAAAAAGAGGTTTGCCTCATGCTCACATTTTGATAACTTTATGTGAAAATGACAAAATTGTCGGGCCGGCTGCTATTGATAAAATAGTTTGTGCAGAGATACCGGATAAAAATTTGCAGCCAAAATTACATGAATTTGTTGTCAAACAACATCATGCGGTGTTTTGAATCCAAGCTCTGTATGTATGCAAGATGGAAAATATTCAAAACAATTTCCAAAGGATTTTGTACAATTAACGAAAGAATCAGTTAATGGTTATCCGTTGTATAGACGGCGCGATAATAATGTTTCCGTTGATGTTAGAGGAAAGTCTTTAGATAATCGTTATGTCGTTCCATACAACCCGTATTTGTTTGCAAAATATAATTGTCACATTAATGTCGAGGAGTGCACTTCCGTCAAAAGTATTAAGTACATATATAAATATGTATATAAGGGTTTTGATAGTGCAACTGTTTTAATTCAAAGTGAAAGCACAAACGAAAATGACTAACAAGTATAAGTTGAAGTAGATGACGTTAGAAATTTTTTGAATGGTCGATATGTGGGATCAACTGAGGCTATGTGGCGAATATATGAATTTCCTATGCATTTTCAGTCTCATATTATAATTCGTCTTGACATTCATTTGCCACAAAGACAAAATATTATATTTCGCGAAGGCCAAGAAAGACAAGCAGTAGAAAATCCTAAGCTTACGAAGCTATTAGCTTTCTTTCAATTGAATCAAAGTGATTCATCTGCTAATCAATATACGTATATGGAAATTTCATTGCATTATGTTTGGATTGATAGTAGAAAATCTTGGCAAAAAAGACAACGAGGAGGAGATAAAATTATTACTCGGTGTCTATATGGTGTCTCCCAAAGAAATTGAGCAATTCCATTTAAGATTACTTTTGTTGCATGTAAAAGGGCCAAAATCATATGAAGATGTGCGTACATTCAATGGAATTGTTTATAGGACATTTATCGAAGCATGTCATGCTAGGGTAATTGCGTCCAATTATAACGAGTGGAGAGTTTCTCTCAATGAAGCTAAGACATTTAACTCAGGAAAACAAATGCGTAATTTGTTTGCGATTAATTGTGCCTTCAATATTCCAGCAAATGCATTAGCGCTTTGGGTGGAATTTAGAGATCATTTAAGCGAAGATTTCGTTAGAGATGGTTGTAGTGTAGATGTTTCTTTTAATAGAGTATTATTGGAAATCGAGGATATTTTGTTAACACATAATGTTACATGTACGTCACTTGGTTTGCCTACACCTACAATAATGCCAGAATTTGCTGATCTCGATATTTTTGATCCTTTCGTAGAAGAATGTTTATTTAATGAGCTTTATGATTGCGCAAATAATGAACAGCGTGATACTATTGATAAAGTTATTCGTGAAGTTCAGTATCACGATACAGGATCAAATGTGTTTTGTTTGACAGCCCATGCAGGTTGTGGGAAAACATTCACACAAACGGCTATAATTCGTAAATTAAATTCCCTTAATCTTCGCTGTATTTCATGTGCATTTAGTGGTATTGCTTCCACTTTATTGATTGGTGGAAAGACACTCCATAATGTTTTTAAACTGCCTATAAATCTGATGGAAAATACAGTTCCGAAAATAAAAAAAGTAGTAGTTATGCCAGATTTATTAATTCGGCGGCATTATTTATAATAGCAGTAATGATTGCAAATTGTATTACGAGTTGGGCAGAATTCCCGTTTTTCAATCATATAACGTTAACTCAAAATATAGGAGCACTCCCCGAAGAGTTGGAATTCGTTCAATTTCTAAAGAGAATTGGCAATGGTGAAGATTTAGTAGAAATTCCAGCAAATTTGATAGGTGTTGAATCTAACACAGTACATGATATTTTTGGAGATATTAATGAAACCATTTTATCAGATAGAATGTTGAACTCAGTTGTGTTAGCTCCAACTAATGAAGATTGTGGACTTATCAATAACGATGTATTGAATCGCATCGCTGGTGAAAAAAAGGTTTACTACAGTTTTGACAGAATTATTTGCGAGGATAACAGTGAGGTGTGCAACTATCCAGTAGAATTTTTGAATACTTTGATTGTAAGTGGTTTGCCACCACATAAGTTGGAGCTCAAGATTAATGCGATAGTTTTGTTAATTCGAAATTTAAATACGAAGCAAGCTTTAGTGAATGGGACGAGAATGCGAGTCAAAGCAATGCATAATAACACAATAGATTGTGAAGTACTCACTGGAGTTGCTCGCGGAAAACGTGTTTTGATTCCACGCATACACTTGACGTATTCAGGGACTGCACTGCCATTTAATTTTCAAAGAACACAGTTTCCACAGTCATCAGCGCATTTGCTATGACAATTAACAAATCCCAAGGACAGACATTTGATAGAGTTGGAATATTGTTGAGGAGACTTGTTTTTTCGCATGGTCAACTTTACGTTGCAGCCAGTTGAGTTAGATCATTTGACGGACTTAAATTTTATGTCAGTAATGAAGGTGGACAAGGTCATTTGGCTAATGATGAAAGGGTTTTTACAAAAAATATTGTTTACACTGAAGTTTTGAGAACTTCGTGATATAAAATATAGAATTATTATTATGCATTATTATTATTTTAGATTTTCTTCAGTTTGAATGTTTTTCAATATTTAATTTTTTTCATTCGTTCATTTGCCAATTTCATTTCTTTGTTTCTTGCCTTCACTGCATACCGCGATTTGATTTCGTGATGGCAGAGTATAGGAATTTGTTTGATAATTAACACGGGAGCGAGATGTTGTGCAAAGTCGCATTGTCGAAATTATGCAATAAATTGACGCAATAAATTGCGTCAGAATTTCGAATTTCTTTAGATGAAGGTGCTGTTCTACAAAATTGCTGATTCCTATACTGATAACTTTCCGATATCACCTGAAGAACAAATGTACGGAGCAGATGTTAAGATAATTTATTTGTTGAAAAGATTTCAAAATGGAGCATCAGTTCGAAATTTTATCGGTATTTCATTCAAACAATTCATCATATTTCATATTTTATACTAATTATTTTCTTTTTTCGCAGGTGCATATGTGGTCACATATGACGACAAATTTAAATTAAACGATTTGATTGGATTGATAATACTAGGAAGAATTAAGCCAAAACCAGAAACACAACAAATAATTTTGCACGAGATGAAATTATAAATTTTAATTTATTTTTTAAATTGTTTTTAAATTGTACAACTTTCTTTAGATTTTGTTCATATTTTAATCAAATTCATCAATAAAATTTAAATACTATTAAAATAAATAAATTGTATTTTCTATTGGTCGAATTTCGACCACTGGCGACCCTAGTCTATATATAATTACGCTAACATAAAAGTTTGTTACCCCGTTTTAACTGTGTTGCCGTTGACATATGTATATGGATAAAATTTATACCGTTGGAAAGGTGAAGACGTGCAGAAGAGCACAACGTTATTTAAAAATGCGTTGGCGTAAATTTAGCGACTACAACAACAAAATACATGTGTTTTTTAAAGTTTTTTTTTGTGACGAATTGTTAATTGTTTACGGTGGATTTGTGTGTGCGATTTTATTCAACTTTTGGAAAAGTGGACTTTGTGTGTTTGGACTTTGTGTGTTTGGACTTTGTGGATTCTGTTACAATCAGATTTTTAAAGCTCATTAAATTTCAAATATTGTTTGTGAATAAAAAAAACGCATTGAAGTGGAAATATGCTTTGATATGAATCGTTTTATTTGCATTGTGTGATAGTTAAATTTTAATTGTGATAAATTTTAATTTTGATAAATTTTAATTGTGATATATTTTAATTGTGAAATGTGGATAGTTAAGGTTAATGAGTTTGAAATTTTTAGATTTATTTCAAGTGTATTGTGTGATAGTTAAATTTTAATTGTGATGAATTTTAATTGTGAATTATGTGATAGTTAAGGTTAATTAATTGGTTGAATCGACATTAACAACACTTCAATTCGAGAGATATTCATTTTGTACAATGAAAGAACATTATGATAGAGTATGCAATGCACAAAAAGAGATTTGTATGGCAATTATCGTGAATCGTGATACAGATATACGAAGATATAATATTTACGACTATAGATGGTGAACCACCATTTGAGAGAAATATGATATCTTTTTTAAAAACAAATGGTGTAGTTAAGAATGTATTAGTATTAGATTCTGCTTTAGAACCATTGGCATATCCTTTACTATTCCCAAATGGAGATTTTGGTTGGCACGTTAATATATCGCATAACGTGCAACATAATTCTAATGGTAGGCAGATTCGAAATAAAGTTACAATGTTACAATTTGCATGCTTCAGATTTGCAATAAGGGATCAATTTAGCTTTTTGCATAAATCGCAAAAACTATTTTTGCAATACATTGTTGATATGTACGTGAGAATAGAAGTATGTCGACTACATTTTATAAGACAGAATCAAGTAAATTTGAGGGCAGATGTGTATAACAATATTAGTGATTATTTGCAAACGAATCAAGTAGGAGATGGTAGCTTAGGTCGTAAAGTGATTTTGCCTTCATCCTTCACTGGGTCTCCGAGAAACATGTATCAAAATTACTTAGATGCAATGTCAATTGTTCAGTACTTCGGCAAGCCATCGCTTTTTGTTACAATGACTTGCAATAAGAATTGGGCGGAAATTGTATATAATATTGATCCTAATGAATCATCTCATTTCAGGCCTGAAATAGTTGTGCGTGTATTTAAATCGAAGTTAAAAGAACTCATTTCTGACATTTGGAATAAATATATTTTTGGCAAAGTTGAGGCTCTTATATATACAATCGAATTTCAAAAAAGAGGTTTGCCTCATGCTCACATTTTGATAACTTTATGTGAAAATGACAAAATTGTCGGGCCGGCTGCTATTGATAAAATAGTTTGTGCAGAGATACCGGATAAAAATTTGCAGCCAAAATTACATGAATTTGTTGTCAAACAACATCATGCGGTGTTTTGAATCCAAGCTCTGTATGTATGCAAGATGGAAAATATTCAAAACAATTTCCAAAGGATTTTGTACAATTAACGAAAGAATCAGTTAATGGTTATCCGTTGTATAGACGGCGCGATAATAATGTTTCCGTTGATGTTAGAGGAAAGTCTTTAGATAATCGTTATGTCGTTCCATACAACCCGTATTTGTTTGCAAAATATAATTGTCACATTAATGTCGAGGAGTGCACTTCCGTCAAAAGTATTAAGTACATATATAAATATGTATATAAGGGTTTTGATAGTGCAACTGTTTTAATTCAAAGTGAAAGCACAAACGAAAATGACTAACAAGTATAAGTTGAAGTAGATGACGTTAGAAATTTTTTGAATGGTCGATATGTGGGATCAACTGAGGCTATGTGGCGAATATATGAATTTCCTATGCATTTTCAGTCTCATATTATAATTCGTCTTGACATTCATTTGCCACAAAGACAAAATATTATATTTCGCGAAGGCCAAGAAAGACAAGCAGTAGAAAATCCTAAGCTTACGAAGCTATTAGCTTTCTTTCAATTGAATCAAAGTGATTCATCTGCTAATCAATATACGTATATGGAAATTTCATTGCATTATGTTTGGATTGATAGTAGAAAATCTTGGCAAAAAAGACAACGAGGAGGAGATAAAATTATTACTCGGTGTCTATATGGTGTCTCCCAAAGAAATTGAGCAATTCCATTTAAGATTACTTTTGTTGCATGTAAAAGGGCCAAAATCATATGAAGATGTGCGTACATTCAATGGAATTGTTTATAGGACATTTATCGAAGCATGTCATGCTAGGGTAATTGCGTCCAATTATAACGAGTGGAGAGTTTCTCTCAATGAAGCTAAGACATTTAACTCAGGAAAACAAATGCGTAATTTGTTTGCGATTAATTGTGCCTTCAATATTCCAGCAAATGCATTAGCGCTTTGGGTGGAATTTAGAGATCATTTAAGCGAAGATTTCGTTAGAGATGGTTGTAGTGTAGATGTTTCTTTTAATAGAGTATTATTGGAAATCGAGGATATTTTGTTAACACATAATGTTACATGTACGTCACTTGGTTTGCCTACACCTACAATAATGCCAGAATTTGCTGATCTCGATATTTTTGATCCTTTCGTAGAAGAATGTTTATTTAATGAGCTTTATGATTGCGCAAATAATGAACAGCGTGATACTATTGATAAAGTTATTCGTGAAGTTCAGTATCACGATACAGGATCAAATGTGTTTTGTTTGACAGCCCATGCAGGTTGTGGGAAAACATTCACACAAACGGCTATAATTCGTAAATTAAATTCCCTTAATCTTCGCTGTATTTCATGTGCATTTAGTGGTATTGCTTCCACTTTATTGATTGGTGGAAAGACACTCCATAATGTTTTTAAACTGCCTATAAATCTGATGGAAAATACAGTTCCGAAAATAAAAAAAGTAGTAGTTATGCCAGATTTATTAATTCGGCGGCATTATTTATAATAGCAGTAATGATTGCAAATTGTATTACGAGTTGGGCAGAATTCCCGTTTTTCAATCATATAACGTTAACTCAAAATATAGGAGCACTCCCCGAAGAGTTGGAATTCGTTCAATTTCTAAAGAGAATTGGCAATGGTGAAGATTTAGTAGAAATTCCAGCAAATTTGATAGGTGTTGAATCTAACACAGTACATGATATTTTTGGAGATATTAATGAAACCATTTTATCAGATAGAATGTTGAACTCAGTTGTGTTAGCTCCAACTAATGAAGATTGTGGACTTATCAATAACGATGTATTGAATCGCATCGCTGGTGAAAAAAAGGTTTACTACAGTTTTGACAGAATTATTTGCGAGGATAACAGTGAGGTGTGCAACTATCCAGTAGAATTTTTGAATACTTTGATTGTAAGTGGTTTGCCACCACATAAGTTGGAGCTCAAGATTAATGCGATAGTTTTGTTAATTCGAAATTTAAATACGAAGCAAGCTTTAGTGAATGGGACGAGAATGCGAGTCAAAGCAATGCATAATAACACAATAGATTGTGAAGTACTCACTGGAGTTGCTCGCGGAAAACGTGTTTTGATTCCACGCATACACTTGACGTATTCAGGGACTGCACTGCCATTTAATTTTCAAAGAACACAGTTTCCACAGTCATCAGCGCATTTGCTATGACAATTAACAAATCCCAAGGACAGACATTTGATAGAGTTGGAATATTGTTGAGGAGACTTGTTTTTTCGCATGGTCAACTTTACGTTGCAGCCAGTTGAGTTAGATCATTTGACGGACTTAAATTTTATGTCAGTAATGAAGGTGGACAAGGTCATTTGGCTAATGATGAAAGGGTTTTTACAAAAAATATTGTTTACACTGAAGTTTTGAGAACTTCGTGATATAAAATATAGAATTATTATTATGCATTATTATTATTTTAGATTTTCTTCAGTTTGAATGTTTTTCAATATTTAATTTTTTTCATTCGTTCATTTGCCAATTTCATTTCTTTGTTTCTTGCCTTCACTGCATACCGCGATTTGATTTCGTGATGGCAGAGTATAGGAATTTGTTTGATAATTAACACGGGAGCGAGATGTTGTGCAAAGTCGCATTGTCGAAATTATGCAATAAATTGACGCAATAAATTGCGTCAGAATTTCGAATTTCTTTAGATGAAGGTGCTGTTCTACAAAATTGCTGATTCCTATACTGATAACTTTCCGATATCACCTGAAGAACAAATGTACGGAGCAGATGTTAAGATAATTTATTTGTTGAAAAGATTTCAAAATGGAGCATCAGTTCGAAATTTTATCGGTATTTCATTCAAACAATTCATCATATTTCATATTTTATACTAATTATTTTCTTTTTTCGCAGGTGCATATGTGGTCACATATGACGACAAATTTAAATTAAACGATTTGATTGGATTGATAATACTAGGAAGAATTAAGCCAAAACCAGAAACACAACAAATAATTTTGCACGAGATGAAATTATAAATTTTAATTTATTTTTTAAATTGTTTTTAAATTGTACAACTTTCTTTAGATTTTGTTCATATTTTAATCAAATTCATCAATAAAATTTAAATACTATTAAAATAAATAAATTGTATTTTCTATTGGTCGAATTTCGACCACTGGCGACCCTAGTCTATATATAATTACGCTAACATAAAAGTTTGTTACCCCGTTTTAACTGTGTTGCCGTTGACATATGTATATGGATAAAATTTATACCGTTGGAAAGGTGAAGACGTGCAGAAGAGCACAACGTTATTTAAAAATGCGTTGGCGTAAATTTAGCGACTACAACAACAAAATACATGTGTTTTTTAAAGTTTTTTTTTGTGACGAATTGTTAATTGTTTACGGTGGATTTGTGTGTGCGATTTTATTCAACTTTTGGAAAAGTGGACTTTGTGTGTTTGGACTTTGTGTGTTTGGACTTTGTGGATTCTGTTACAATCAGATTTTTAAAGCTCATTAAATTTCAAATATTGTTTGTGAATAAAAAAAACGCATTGAAGTGGAAATATGCTTTGATATGAATCGTTTTATTTGCATTGTGTGATAGTTAAATTTTAATTGTGATAAATTTTAATTTTGATAAATTTTAATTGTGATATATTTTAATTGTGAAATGTGGATAGTTAAGGTTAATGAGTTTGAAATTTTTAGATTTATTTCAAGTGTATTGTGTGATAGTTAAATTTTAATTGTGATGAATTTTAATTGTGAATTGTGTGATAGTTAAGGTTAATTAATTGGTTGAATCGACATTAACAACACTTCAATTCGAGAGATATTCATTTTGTACAATGAAAGAACATTATGATAGAGTATGCAATGCACAAAAAGAGATTTGTATGGCAATTATCGTGAATCGTGATACAGATATACGAAGATATAATATTTACGACTATAGATGGTGAACCACCATTTGAGAGAAATATGATATCTTTTTTAAAAACAAATGGTGTAGTTAAGAATGTATTAGTATTAGATTCTGCTTTGGAACCATTGGCATATCCTTTACTATTCCCAAATGGAGATTTTGGTTGGCACGTTAATATATCGCATAACGTGCAACATAATTCTAATGGTAGGCAGATTCGAAATAAAGTTACAATGTTACAATTTGCATGCTTCAGATTTGCAATAAGGGATCAATTTAGCTTTTTGCATAAATCGCAAAAACTATTTTTGCAATACATTGTTGATATGTATGTGAGAATAGAAGGATGTCGACTACATTTTATAAGACAGAATCAAGTAAATTTGAGGGCAGATGTGTATAACAATATTAGTGATTATTTGCAAACGAATCAAGTAGGAGATGGTAGCTTAGGTCGTAAAGTGATTTTGTCTTCATCCTTCACTGGGTCTCCGAGAAACATGTATCAAAATTACTTAGATGCAATGTCAATTGTTCAGTACTTCGGCAAGCCATCGCTTTTTGTTACAATGACTTGCAATCAGAATTGGGCGGAAATTGTATATAATATTGATCCTAATGAATCATCTCATTTCAGGCCTGAAATAGTTGTGCGTGTATTTAAATCGAAGTTAAAAGAACTCATTTCTGACATTTGGAATAAATATATTTTTGGCAAAGTTGAGGCTCTTATATATACAATCGAATTTCAAAAAAGAGGTTTGCCTCATGCTCACATTTTGATAACTTTATGTGAAAATGACAAAATTGTCGGGCCGGCTGATATTGATAAAATAGTTTGTGCAGAGATACCGGATAAAAATTTGCAGCCAAAATTACATGAATTTGTTGTCAAACAACACGGTCCATGCGGTGTTTTGAATCCAAGCTCTGTATGTATGCAAGATGGAAAATATTCAAAACAATTTCCAAAGGATTTTGTACAATTAACGAAAGAATCAGTTAATGGTTATCCGTTGTATAGACGGCGCGATAATAATGTTTCCGTTGATGTTAGAGGAAAGTCTTTAGATAATCGTTATGTCGTTCCATACAACCCGTATTTGTTTGCAAAATATAATTGTCACATTAATGTCGAGGTGTGCACTTCCGTCAAAAGTATTAAGTACATATATAAATATGTATATAAGGGTTTTGATAGTGCAACTGTTTTAATTCAAAGTGAAAGCACAAACGAAAATGACTAACAAGTATAAGTTGAAGTAGATGACGTTAGAAATTTTTTGAATGGTCGATATGTGGGATCAACTGAGGCTATGTGGCGAATATATGAATTTCCTATGCATTTTCAGTCTCATATTATAATTCGTCTTGACATTCATTTGCCACAAAGACAAAATATTATATTTCGCGAAGACCAAGAAAGACAAGCAGTAGAAAATCCTAAGCTTACGAAGCTATTAGCTTTCTTTCAATTGAATCAAAGTGATTCATCTGCTAATCAATATACGTATATAGAAATTTCATTGCATTATGTTTGGATTGATAGTAGAAAATCTTGGCAAAAAAGACAACGAGGAGGAGATAAAATTATTACTCGGATGTATATGGTGTTTCCCAAAGAAATTGAGCAATTCCATTTAAGATTACTTTTGTTGCATGTAAAAGGGCCAAAATCATATGAAGATGTGCGTACATTCAATGGAATTGTTTATAGGACATTTATCGAATCATGCTAGGGGAATTGCGTCCAATTATAACGAGTGGAGAGTTTCTCTCAATGAAGCTAAGACATTTAACTCAGGAAAACAAATGCGTAATTTGTTTGCGATTAATTGTGCCTTCAATATTCCAGCAAATGCATTAGCGCTTTGGGTGGAATTTAGAGATAATTTAAGCGAAGATTTCGTTAGAGATGGTTGTAGTGTAGATGTTTCTTTTAATATAGTATTATTGGAAATCGAGTATATTTTGTTAACACATAATGTTACATGTACGTCACTTGGTTTGCCTACACCTACAATAATGCCAGAAT